>NC_092740.1:67542497-67845527 GCF_047496795.1 Chiloscyllium punctatum
AGTGGTAGAGGCAGGTACAATTATAACATTTAAAAGGCAACTGGATGGGTAAGCGAATAGGAAGGGTTTAGGGGAATTGGGCCAAATGCTGGTAAATAGGACTAGGTCAGAATGGGATGTCTGGTCGACATGAACAAGTTGGACCGAAGGGTCTGTTTCTGTGCAGTATGACTCTATGACTCTATCTTATGTATTTGCTGCCCTTGTCCTTCAACGTGGTAGAGATCATTGATTTAGAAGGCGCTGTCAAATGAAGTCAGTGAATTGTTGCTCTACACCTTCTAGACGATGTACACTACAGCCATTGTATGCCAATAGTCGAGGGAATGAATGCTCAAGGTGGTGTGTTGAATGCTTATCAAGTGTTCTGCTTTATCCTGGATGGTGTTGAGCTTCTTGAGTGTTGTTGGAGCTGCATCCATCCAGAGATGGTGAATCTGATCTGGGGAGACAAATTACTTCCTATGGAGTTCCCAGACTCTGATCTGCTCTTGTAGTCATCGTATTTACTTGGATGGATCAGTTCAGCTTCAGGTCAATGGTAACCTCTAGGATGTTGATCGTGGTGAATCCAATGATGACAATGTCAGAAAAATGTTAGTGGAAGATGGTTACATTCACCTTTTGGACATAATCATTACCTGGTGCTTACATGGCAAGTGATATTTGCACCACGTATCAGACAAAGTGAATGTTGGCCAGGTCTTGCTGCGGTCTAGATTAGAGTGGTGCTGGAAAAGCACAGCAGGTCAGGAAGCATCCGAGGAACAGGAAAATCGATGTTTCAGGCAAAAGCCCTTCATCAGGAATGGGCATAGGATGTGACCTGGGGGTTGCAGTGAGAGTGAGAGAGAGAGAGAGAGGGAGACTCACTGAACCCTTGTAGAGAGAGGAGGAGAACTTCTTCAAGGTAGGCATCCTTGCCGCATACAGCCACAGGATGAACTTCTATTTATGAGGAATGGCAAAGAGTGTTGAACATTGTGCAATTATCAATACACATCCCCATTTTGGACTTTATATGGAAGCTCACTGATGAAGCAACTGAAGTTGGTTGTGCCTAGGTTGTCAGTTTAAGAAACACTTTCAGTGATATCCTCGGAATGAAATGATTGACTTCCAACAACTACAGTGATCCTCCTTTGTGATGGGTTTGATCCAAACAATCATTGAACCAAACTTGATAATTTGGCATAATAATAATAGACTAGGAGATATGATGCCCAATGAGGTTACAGATTGTAGTTCAATACAGTTCTGGTGCTGCTAACCAATAGAAGCTCATGGATGTCCAGTTTTGAGTTGCTCAACCTGTGCAAAATCTATCCCATTTGTTATGACCAAGGCTGGAGTGCACCATTGCTCTAGTCCCACTATTCCATGGGCCACAATATACAATAAAGTGACCCTTCCTCAGAACTGGCCCCTTGACTCAACATATTAACTCTGCTTCTCTCTCCACATTTACTGTCAGACTTGCCGAGACTCCATCAATTTCTGTTTTTGTTTGTTTCCAATCTCCAGCGTCTGCAGTTCTTTGTTCTACAGAGTAAAAATACTTTGCCGGTAAAGAAATGGTCAAACACCTTATTTACAGCAATTCAAAATCAAAAGATTTAGCAATTAACTTATTAAGTACCATAGTTGTTAATTTATTCAAAACAAAAAAAGCTCATTAAAAACAAGATACAATGATTGTTTAAAAATGCTACCAGTTATATGGAAGTATAAAGGTTTATTTTTCTAAGTAACATGAACATAAACAAATACACATCAGGAAAAGAGACAATTAAATCATTTCTCTGCAGTGATTGGCTTTCTGAAAAAAATACTTTGACCAATGAGTTATTTACGAAGGCAAAAGGATATTGTGTAAATTTTCTGAAGGTGTGTTGCTCTGATGTTATGGCACATATGGTGAAGTCACAAATCACACAGGTTGTTGTGTCGAGACTTAGCTGTCTCAGAAAATATAATATTGAGAAGGTCCTGCAATTACTCTTTCAGAGGAGTGAATAGTTTTCACCCTGAACACAATAATTGAGCTCTTTCAGAAATAGGAATGATCAATTGGGCAGTCTTTCGTCACAGGCATTTTTTTTTGCCCAGTTGAAGACCCAATGAAAGATAGAAGCTCTCTGTGCCAGTCACTGTTCCACCAGCTGCAGCAGGAGTCTACAGCAAATCAGGCAGGTAGCACCTTGTTAAAAATAACTCCAATGTGTGAAGATGGGACTTGGTTTCTATAAACAGTTACTCCTGCCAATAGTGTTCTGAGCAGATGCACCTGCAACAGGTATATTGGAAAAGGTGAGGTCAACTATCTCTTGGCTAACCCGGTCAGTATTACTGCTACCAAGCCATGTTTGGTAATGGAAGTTAAAGTTTCCCCACCCATAATACAATCTGGGTCCTTGCTACTCACAGTTATTCTTCCTCATGTTCAACATGAGGAACACTGGTTCATCCATTGAGGGAGGGTGGAAATAGACATTCAACAAAAAGTTTGACCCAATTAATTTAAGGAATGTGGGCTTCAGTGGTGGGGCCAGCATTTATTACCCATGCACTGGAGACCATGGTGGTGAGCTGCTTTTTTGAAGCTCATTTGGTGTATGAAGACCCTTAGTATCATTAGGGAAGCGTTCCAGGATTTTGACCCATCAACACCTTCTTGAGCAATTACAGTCCCTGTCTTGTAGGTAAGCCTACAATGCTGTTCAGTGGAAAGACCTGGAATTTGACTGAGCGACAGTAACGGAATAGCAATAAAGTTACAAATCAAAACGCTGAATGGTTTGGAGGGGAACTTGCAGATGATGGTGTTCCCAGATATCTGTTGCTCTTGTCCTTTAAGCTGGAGCAAGTGAATATTGGTGAATGTGATGCTAACTAAGCAGGCTGCTTTGTTGTGAATGGTGTCAAGCTCCTTGAGTGTTTTTAGAGCTGCACTCATCCAGGCAAGTGGGAAATATTCCACCACACTCCTGACTTGTGTCTTGTCAATGGTAGATATGCTTTGGGGCAGTCCGGAAGTGAGTTATTTGCTGTAAACCTCCTATTCTCTGACCTACTGTTGTAGACACATGTTTATATTGCTAATTCAGTTGAATGTCTGGTTAATCCCAAGGATGTTGATTGGATGCAGAATTAATGTTGAGACCAGCAATAATATATTGATTGATTGCAGCTGATGTGAATCAGTATGAAATCTCACTTGGTTGATTTTTAAAAATCATTTTAAATGATGGTCTTTCACTGAAACATGAGCACATAAGGCTGTAGGTTTGGTTTTAACAATAAAATAGAAGTTTCTAGAAAATAAAATAATAAACAAACCAAGCTATCTAAACATAACACAGTTATAAAGATTTCAAAATACTTGGAAAAACAATGCCCCAGCATCACTTTACAGTTACACATGACACAGAGAAATTCCTTCTCTTCTAGGAGAGACTACCCTTGTTTCTTGTTTAAGTCAGGTCATCCTCAGACTCCCCCAAAACATCTGAACTAAATACAAAACCTGGCTTATCCCTGCTTCTTCTAAGCAAATGTCTCAATGTTTCAACTCTCTGGTCATAAATCCCCACAGTATAAATAA
Source organism: Chiloscyllium punctatum (assembly GCF_047496795.1). Taxonomy (NCBI): domain Eukaryota; kingdom Metazoa; phylum Chordata; class Chondrichthyes; order Orectolobiformes; family Hemiscylliidae; genus Chiloscyllium; species Chiloscyllium punctatum. Next base: position 67,546,102 of record NC_092740.1, read on the forward strand.
ACCTTCATTTTTAGTCCTGGAGGCACATTCTGGTTGATAATCATGGTTCTGGAAAGACTGACCTAGTGAATTTTTAAATCCTTACACAAGCTATATTATGTTTTATGTATATATGTTCTATGAGGACATTGGATAGACATATGGCTAAAAGTGGAGTAGTGTATATTAGATGGGCTTCCTATTGGTTTCACAGGTTGGCACAACATCGAGGGCCAAAGAGCCTGTACTTTGCTGTAATGTTCTGTGTTTATATATATAATGTGTGTGTGTGTGTGAGAGAGAGAGAGACAGAGAGAGAGAGAGGAATGAGACAGCTCTTCCAATTTTGCCATAAATCCCGAGATGTTTGTGAGAAGGATTGACTGGGCTGGATGTACCTTTATTGGTGGCACTTGCCCTTCTCTTAAGGGTAATAGTAAACCAGTTAAATCTTAATTACAGACTAAAAGTTTCTTGGTCAACATTGCTTTTATTTAACAGATTCCTTTAATTACCTGTATTCAAGCTCACAAATTGCCTCACTTTGACGCACAAGCATTCCAAAATTCACTTAGCCTACTGTGTATTACGTAATTTTGCCATCAAGTGAGGAAAACAATGTAATCAGAGATCCAGAAGGTATTGCATGAACCCTTCACAGTGAAGAAAGGAAAATAAATGTCAAGGGTATTGTGCATCCTTGGAAATGAGTACATCAATCATTGATTGACATGACTTCTCCTAATTCTGTGAATAAGCAGTCCTATAGCTTTGATCACAATATATTGTTCCCATGAAAAATATGCGCTGCTTAATTAGCACTGTACTTTCTGCAGAAATATATGTCAATCCAGCACCTGCTGCATTAATACATCCTTTCTGAAAATAAATCCCTTCACAGCACTGCTAAGAAGCTGCCACTAATTTTTGGAGTCTTGTGAACCATATTGGTTACCTGATTTTAGGAAAGATATTAAAGCCATTGAGAATGTATACAGTATTGTTATGAGGATGATAAAGTGTGGAAAATGAAGGTTGTTCACAGGAACTTGAAATACTGGGGATTATTGCCATTGAAGCAAGATGTCAAAGCAACTACAATATAGAGGTTTGATAAATATGGTTTTGATAAAATGAATAGAAAAAGATTATTCCTCTGTTTAGGAAGTCAGTGAGGGTCATCAATTTAAAAGTGTCAGTGAGGAGAGATTTCTTTACACGCAAGGTTGTTGGAGCATGGAATGGTTCACCATGGGAAATGTTTGAGCTACAGATCATTGCATCTTTTAAGGAAAAATTGAATAACTATTTGAAGTAAAGAAATATAGAGGGCTATGTGGGGAGAGCAGGGCAGTAAGATTAGTTTTGAATTGCTCAAGCAAAGAACCAGCATAGATGTGACATGCATTTAAATATGGTTCCACTCCTTTCCTTATCCTCTTCCATCAGAATATCTAAACTATCAGAGAAAGAAACAGGTCTATCCATATGCTCTCACTGACCTACCATGTCTGTGATTCAGTGCATTCCAAACAATTAACAATGTTAAGGTGGCACAACAACCATTTGAGAGCACTCACAAGAATACAATCAATCATTTAACCTAATTTTAAAATACAAAATCTCATACTCACATTGTAGGTTGTTCTGAAATTAATTGAACGCATCAAGGGGTCATTATGACCTTGGTCCTAGAAATGCTTGTTTGTGTCCTCATCAGCAACTTGAAGCTGAAATGTGTTCATATGAAGAAATAAGAGGTTAGATATTACTGCATCTATTGGGCACATTTTTAGCAGGGGCCATCGAAAATAAGGCAGGTGGGTATCCTAACTCCTTCCTCCCTACTGCCAACCCATTTCCCAAGGTGGGGATGGGTAAGGCACTCACTTTTCTGCCTGCCCCTAAGCCTCTTGAGGCTACCTGCTATGGCCATAACATGCTGCCAGTGGAAGACAAGCAGACATGGGAGTTTTGTTTAATTTTCAATGGTACTGTAAACATGTGGAGGAACAGAGGATGCATCCTGTAGTGAGATGCCGTTTGTGTATCTGGGTGCTACCTCTTCCAAGATTGTTTCCCCTTAGGATCGTATATCTATACGTTGTGTTTCCCAATGTAGTTTCCAAAACTGAACTGCAATCCTTGTCAGAGTGCTAAATTCCACACCGCCCAAAAAGGCCTGACCTACCTCTCCACTGGATCCACATTACCTTCATCCCAGGGATTAATGATAGTCCCAGCAGCACCTACAACTTGTTTCAATCAGGTTGTCCTGCAGACCTCAAGGCCAGGACTTTCAACCACTAAAGGGCAAAAGTCACACAATCTACTTTTTTTAAAGCAGGAGACAAACAATATGCACTCCAGCCCACCCATAAAATTCAAGCCTTTATTTTCTATCTATTCATTCTCTTCATGTTTCTCAATGTTGAATAATGTCAGAAAGAGTGATATCGGTGCCTGAGTACATCTAATACCCAAACAGTGTTCTTTTAGGTCGAGTTTTATCTGTGCCACAATGGCAACGCCTTGCATAGAGGGCAGCATATTCACCAAAATGAGCAAGATAAAAACACACAGATGCTGAAGAGCTCAAGACACACATGAGCTTTCTGTAACAGGACAATATTACAGTAAACTGTGAGTAGTTTATAGTGCACAGAGATCAAGGCAAGTAGGAGGAATAAAACAACATTGCTCTCCATAAACATATCAGGTGGAAGAATATTTCTATGCTTGTGAATTATGATCAACATTCAGTCAATCATTCTGCTCTTCACGGTTTAATGTTGCTATTAAATTTTTAATAAGAACAACAGCTCTGAATGCACAACATATCAAATATTGCTTCTATCGGCCTGGAAGAACTCTCACTATCTCTCACTAAATCCTTAAATTTAAATCAAAGATTTTCTTTTCAATGCATAATAGTCAACACTGTATTACAATTAGTCTTTAGTGTCAATTCTTTGGAGAAATGCAGACTGATAAAATGTAACCACCTGATTACTATAAATATTCCTCTACCAACCATATTTAATTCTAATTCCGAGGCAAAGTCTTACACATGGCCTCCAGTTATGCGCTCTCCGTAGTAAGATGGCCTTCCTTTATCTGTAATGCGGAAATACATACTAATCCCCTACAAGCACGAGCACAGACACATTTACTTCAGTGGGATCACACTGAGCCTGTCAAGAGGAACTGCCTGAATGAAGCAGCATCCAGCAGCACAAAAACAGCAGCCAATTGGAGGTGACAGCAGACGAGCAGCTCCAAGAGGAAGGGAACATTGAAATGGGTAGCTACTACATTCCCTACAGTATTACGCCTTACCAGGATCATGTGCCAAACTGCATTAACATGTAAAAACCTTTCATGAGTAATCTTTTGACAATCTTCAGAGGACCTGAATAAAATGCCAACTGACATAGGAGTGTATATATTTATTCATATAAAAATCGATGGGGGTCACAACAGTAGTGAAAAATGAAGTATAAATTTTCAATTTGCGACATCCGATTTTAATACTTGAGATCATTATAGACTAAAATAATTTTCAAAAGGATGAAACATGGACCAAAAATGGCTATAGTGATCACCTGACCACAGATTGAGGCATATTCAGGAAACCAGTGTGTAATAAACAATATTGTCTAAACCAAAACTACAATTTTATGTGAAAACATTGAAATCATTCATCTGAGTCAGATGACAAGAAACTCAACTATTTTAATTTAGACCTGTCTGGAAAGTTGTGTTCATTTAATATAAAAGAGTTGCTTGTAACAATCCAGCTTGAAAAGACAATGGAGTCACACTCAGGAACATATAAATGAACCATATTTTTGTGTTGATTGATCAAAAAGCTGTGATAAAGAAAAAAAAATGAGTTGGTAATAACAAGGTCTTAAATACTCTGAGTGGAATTTACAGGGCTGAGATCATAAGATTATGGTGGGAAATCTGGGAGAATTGCCTGAGAAACCTATTTCAACACTGGGAGAAACTAGTTGCATTTTTCAATTGGGTTTTGGGTGTCAAGAAGACAGTGATAAGAGATCTATTAAGGAGAGTTATTGTTTGTTGTTGATTCTATTAACTGCATATTCCGCTTCATTATTATGTAGCTTCCTGTCCTACATCCTAGCATAAGGAAACCAGATGCCACTGCTTCTCAACAAGGGAGTCTGAGGTGCAGCCTGGTTGCTCCTCTGGATCTCTCTCTTGTACACCTGATAATAACGTTACCACGGCACACTCCAGGGCACCATCTGCACTCATCCCTTTCATTCATGAGTGGTGGCATCCAACTCCTGCCAGCCTCTTAGGACCTTCATGGCATCTCTCCAACCCACTTATGGGCCACATTGCACTTTAAAGCTCTGCTTCGAGCACACTGGTACTAGCATTGAAAAGCTGCAGCATGGACACTTTACAGATAGAGACTGGCAGTCAGTTCATGGATTGGACCAGGCTACATCTCAAGGCTGCTCACTTAACTAGAACTTAGCTGGATGCCTGCCATGTCTTAGCTTGCCCTTCTGCACGTTGACCTTCAAGGGTCTGATGATGACCATGAAACTAGTGGTCTACATGTGACTCCAGACCCCAGCAATGTGTTTGACTACTGTTTGGGCAATTAGTGATGGACAATAAATACTGACTTATCAAGCATTACCCACATCCTATAAATGAATAACAAAAAATAAGTTTTGATGTACAGCTGGGTAGTAAGTTGGCTAAACTCCTTTGCAATTTTTACCATTGAAGTATTAGTCAAAAAGCTCAGGTGACTTGTGCTGTTGGGTACAAATACATTATAATAACAGTAACGATGAAGATACTAATTTGCCTTACTATTGCTGATATGGAATAATGGAATACATAGTCTATTAGGTCTGTTCATGTAGCAACCAACAGAATATTTATATATTTAAAAATAAGCAGTAAGGCATAAATGGGTTTCTGACCTGCCGAGATCACTTGTCTAACATAGGATACAATAGGACACCTGCACCTGAGACAAGAATGCTGACACTGTATGTGTGCACATTGTACACCAAAAGTGCTGAATTGCATAAGAACCAGAAACCAGAAACAGAAAATACAACTAGAAGTGCAATAATACAGAAAGCCCATTGTCAGAGAAAACAAGAAAGATCCAAGTGACAAAAATCAGACAACCTAGCTTTAAATAATGAAGATAAGATTTTGACAGCCAGTTTTGTACACACACTCAGCCAAGAGAGAACTATGCTGCAAACAATCACTGAATTCGCGGGCAGGTACAAAAAAGCAATTACAACACTTAATGGAATGTTGGCCTTATCTCAAGGGGATTGGAATGCAAAAGAGAGGATGCTGTTCTGCCTTCGTCTATTCAACCAGACATTGGACAGACATTATCGAGAGTATTGTATTCAAGGCAGCTGGGAAGGTGAAAGAAAGATGCAGGTGGGGGCGGCTGTGGAAGGGGGGTGGGTGATTGTGATAGGTCAGTGGGGAGAGTGCAGTGGATAGGTGGGAGGAAAGATGGACAGATAGGACTGGTCAAGAGGGTAGTGCTGAGTTAGAGGGCTGGATCTAGGATCAGGCAGGGGGAAGGGAGATTTGGAAACTGATGAAATCAATGTTGATGCCATGTGGTTGAAGGGTCCCAAGGCAGAAGATGAGGCATTCTTCCTCCAGTCATTGGGTGGCTTGGATTTGTTGGTGGAGGAGGCCCAGGAATTACATGCCCTTGGGAGAGTTGAAGTGGTTGGCCACAGGACAGTAGAGTTGTTTTGTGCATGTCTTCCAGAGAATTTCCTTGAAACGCTCCATGAATTGACGTCCTATCTCCCTGATGTAAAGGAGATCACATCGAGAGCAATGGATTCAGCAGGTGAGGTGAGTAGATGTGCAGAAAAATCTCTGCTGGATGTGAAAAGACCCTTTGGAGCCTTGGACAGAGAAGAGGGGTGAGTTGTGGGCACAGGATTTGCACCTCTTGCAGTGGCAAGGGAAGGTGCTGAGTGTGGAGAGTGGGTTGGTAGGGGGCGTGGACCTAATGAGGGAGTTGTGGAGAGAAGGTTCTCTGTGGAACACAGATCAGGATGGCAAGGGAAATATATCGATGGTGAGGTCTGATTGTAGGTGGTGGAAATGGCGGAAGATAATGTGCTGTGGGGTTTGAGGGCAGAAATGCGGGAAATGGAGGACATGAGCTGTTAGCATTGTTGACCAATTCTTTAAACTCAAGCCCAGGTTATACATTTTCCAGGTAGCTGGAGACTCGATCTGTGGCCGGAGTTGAAGTACAGACTCTATGGGAACCACCCAGGAAGTTTAAACTTCCAGTGGGAAATCTCCTTGGGTCCCTAGGGTCACCCAAAAAATACAAACTTCTGACCCTGTGCTAGAGGCAGAGAATTCACACAGTTTCAATTTACTAATGGAAAAATCCTCCTCGAACATCTGGGCAACTATACAATTGACTTCCATACTGTCCTCCTTGGCCAAACCCTGACCTCACGGTTCTTCCCTAAATCACTGACCTCCTCTGAATCGATCTGACAATTCCCCACCCTCTGACTCCACCCAACCTGACTTCACCAAGCTGCCCACCTGCCATGCCACCCCCTAGCCTTATCCACCTCACCCTACCCACTCTACCTCCTTCCTCCTACCTCCTTACACAGTCACATATTTCTTCACTCGTATGCTCATTCGACAACACAGGCAAAAGCTGTTCAAGTGTGCCAAGGCTTTGCTGTGTGTTTGTGAGCACTTACTACAGTGCAGCAGCTAGTGCCATTAAAAACAAGAGGACATGGTTTCTGCACCAATTCCTTTTGCTGATCATTTGTAGGCATCCTGCAGGATCATCTATTGGAAGATTTGCCAGAGAAACTGGAGGAAGATAATCATGTAATTTTTTTTTAACCTTTCCATGAGTTCAAATGCTGATTGGATGATTATGACCTAGTTTGCCTAGTATTCTCCGAATCACTCCCCTCCTGCTCATCTTTCCTTCCCCTTACACATTTGTTTAAAATCTTGATGGGATACCTGTTCATGCAAAAGGCACTAAATAAGTGAAAGCTCTTGTTAATGAAATGTTCACTTCTTCAAAAGATAAAAACATATTGTGTAGAAAACAGAACAAATTTGGAATGTACTTTAAATTGGTCTCATGTAGGAAGAGGTAGTTTAGATGCAGATCTTAGATTGGAATTAAAAGCTGTTCTCTGACTGACAGCGTTGCTTCAATGCAGTCCGTGTCATTCCTCATATGTAACTGATCAACAATTGGGTGTTTCTTGTTGAAATCTGTGCTGACATGCACTTTAATAACACCTGGAGGAACTGGAAATGCTTCAAATATTTGTGTAGGTAAAACCCATCCATTGGGCAGGATCATTGTCTGGGGATTCAATGATTGATTAAATATTTTTTCACAGATGACAACTTTGTTGCAGGAGACTGGTGGTTTACCTTTCTGACTGCTCCTTTAAGAATGAATTTCGTAGGCCAGAGAGAGAAGAAAAATGGAAAGTCTTTAAAAAATGTGGAAGCGTTTCCTTTGCAATTTCCATGACACTATAAGATTATAGAGTCACAGAGATGTACAGCACGGAAACAGACCTTTCGGTCCAAATTGTCCATGCTGACCAGATATCCCAACCTAATCTAGTCCCATTTGCCAGCACTTGGCCCATATCCCTCTAAACCCTTCCTACTCATATATTGTTCCAGATCCCTTTTAAAAGTTGCAATTGTACTGGCCTCCACCACTTCCTCTAGCAGCTCATTCCATACACGTATCACCCTCTGCATGAAAACGTTGCCTCTTACGTCCCTTTTAAATTTTTCCCCTCTCACCCTAAACCTATGCCCTCTCGATCTGAACTCCCCCATACCAGGAAAAAGACCTTGTCTATTTACCCTATCTCAGAAAGTTTTTATTTAATCATAACCGGATCAAAGAACAGTGTACCCCAGAAGTATTAACTGTTCTGCAGTTGAGTTTCAGGGCAGCTTAGAAGGTAATGAAATTTACCTGGGGGTACTGAAATGTGCAGTTGTTTTGTCACATTGATTCCATTTTGTCTGAAAATGAAACCTGATTTTGACTTCGTGAGTATTCACCAATAACAACCTAAAACTAAATGTCAAAACGGAATTTGTAACAGCTCATCATGAATAAATAAAGAATTGTAACATTCCAATGAACAATGCTTCATTTAAGATTGCAAAGTTACTGACAAGCCAGTTACCTAGCCAGGTATCGGGTTGGAGGGCAGAGTTCCTTCCTACCTTTTTGGTGCTTACTCATCAGCTAAGTACTGGATCAAAAGATAAGAACATTCATCGCACTGTTTCTTTGGTGGTGATGTTTTTCCCTAAGATAGGGAGATGAACAATATTCATACTACCCCAGATGCAGTCAGGCCAAGCTCTTATATCATTGAAGTAAGACTGTACTGCTCCTTTACCCAAGTCCTCTTGCAATAAAGGAAGACATTCCATTAGCCTTCAGGAACTAATTAACAAGGACAGTTAGGTCCCTTTGCACATCTGCACTTCTCAAACTCTCACCATTTAAGAAAAACTCTTGTGCATTTGTTACTCCCTTAAAGAGTAACCTCACATTTTGTTACATTATATTTATTCTATCATAGTTTTGCCCATTCACTAAATCTGTCTACGTCTGCCTGAAGTTGCTTTACATCTTCCTCACAGCACACAGGCCCACTTAGCTTTGTATCATCTGCAAGTTTGAAGTTACTACATTTGCTCCCCACCTCCAAATCATTAATATATATATTGTGCACAACTGGGGCTCAAGTGCTGACTTTTGGGGTACCCCAGTAGTAACAATCTACCAATGTGAGACCTATTTATTTCTATTCTCTGTTTTCTGCCTGTTAGCCTATCATTTATCCACGTGAGTATATTACTCCTATACAACGTGCTTTAGTTTTTTAAACAGCATTCCGTGGGAAACTTTAATTAAAATTCATCTAAAAATCTAAGTATTCTGTGTAATTATTAATTTAGTTAGTACCATCTTCAAAAAAAAAACTCTAGCAAGTACTCAATACACGATTTCCTATTCACAACTCCATGCTATTACCAAATTGCTTATCCTAAGGAACACATTTGTTCTGTTAATCTGCTTTGCCAGGCTCTGCACCTCAGTCACAACCTCTGTTTCCCATCTCAGAAGGTGGGTGGAAAAATGCACTGAATTTATTAAAGGAGGCGTTTCTGGTGAAAGGGACCAGGAAAGTAGTCAGTCCAGGCTGATCTCACTGTTAATTCCTGAGGCTGTAACAAGTACAGGATTGGAAGAAGACTTTGAAAGGCTTAGCTCTCCCATGTACAACACCCTGCTGACCCAACCCACTCATTCCTAATAGATTTCTTACTCCTAGTAGAAAGTCCTGATGCAAAATATAAGAGACTGAGACGAGATGATATTTGTCAAAGATGGGAGGAAAAGGTCAACATCTCAAACCAATCTGGTGAAGATTTCAGATTTAGTTTGAGCTTTTGGTTTTATTGTCACGTGTACTCAAGCACAGAAGTACAAAGTATACAATGTTTTCATTCCTGGCACCATTTTAGGTAATAAACCTTATGTATAAAGCAGAAAAATAAATAAATAAATTAAAACGTTCAACACTACAGTTCTTCTTAATATAGTGTAAAAAAAAAGTTAAAAGTTTATCGTTTACAGTCCTTTCCTAAGCCATAGGTCTACAGTTGCTCCATTATGGACTTTCCCCATGATGGCTCTCTCTCCTGCACTGGGCATGTTCTCACCCACGCTAGGCTAAGTCCTGCCCAAGCTTATCAGCTGCTACACTGCCAACCATTGCTTCGCTGCTGACTGCTATTTGGGCTTGCCAGGCTTTATTGTCATTCTGAAAAAAGATGGTGGAAACTGTGGAAGTCAACAATAAATGTGTGACCCCTCGGGCTGGAGACAGTGCCTATTAGTTTTGGGGACATGAGCAAGGAGATCCTGAAATGGTGTGCAGTGAGGAAATGGAAGGCACGTCTGCAAGTGAGGTGAGAATGGGTCTTAAGAAGGTAATAGTGTGGAATAATTGCCCAACTGGTTTTAGGTCATTGCAGGATGTATGAATGAGAGTGCGATCGAATGAACAAATGAGGATAAATGAGCAAACTGGCATCTTCCTACTGAGAGCAAGTCAAATGGTCGAGCAAATAGGAATGTACTGATTATAGGGATAGCACAGTCAGGAGATAGGCACTGGCATCATGGTAGAATTCAAGATGGCAGCGGTGGAATAGTAGTGTTCAAGCTACTGAGCCAGGGGCTCATCCACTTCTATCTTCTTTGCTTTTCTTTGGTTTCACTTTTATTTTTCGTTTTCTTTGAGGTCTTTAAAGCCTCAGTTAAGAACATAGATCACAGAACAGTACAGCACATTACAGGCCCTTTGGCCCTCAGTGTTGTATCGACCTTTTATCCTACTCTAAGATCAGACTAACCTACATACCCTTCATTTTACTATCATCCAGGTACCTATCCAAGAGTCGCTTAAATGTCCCTAATGTATCTGACTCTACTACCACTGCTGGCATCGTATTCCATGCACCCACCACTCTCTGTGTAAAGCTTCAGTCCTGATGAAGGGCTTTTGAATGAGACATCGGTTTTTCTGCTCCTCAGATGCTGCCTGACCGGCTGTGCTTTTCCAATCTAATTTCCGGCATCTGCAGTCCTCATCTTTGCCTCTCTGTGTAAGGAACTGACCTCTGACATCTCCTTAAATCTTCCTCCAATTGCCTTAAGATTATGTTCCCACGTGATAGCCATTTCTGCCCTGGGAAAAGGTCTCTGGCTATTCATTCTATCTATGCCTCACATTGTCAAGTCACCTCTCACCCTTCTTCACTCCAATGAGAAAAGCCCAAGCTTCCTTTCTTCATAAGACATGTTCTCCAGTGCATGCAGCATCCTGGTAAATCTCCTCTGCACCCTCTCTAACGCTTCCACATCCTTCCTATAATGAGGCGACCAGAACTGAACACAATATTCCAAGTGTAGTCTAACCAGGGCTTTATAGAGCTGCAGCATAACCTCACAGCTTTTAAACTCAATCCTCCTGCTAATGAAAGCCAATACACCATGTGCCTTCTTAACAACCCAATCAACTTGGGTGGTAAATTTGAGGGATCAGTGGACATGGACCCCAAAATCCCTCTGTTCTGCCACACTGCCAAGAATCCTGGCTTTAACTCTGGATTCTGCATTCAAATTCAACCTTCCAAAGTGAATCACTTCACATTTATCTAGGTTGAACTCCATCTGCCACTTCTCAGCCCAGCTCTGCATCCTGTCAATGTCCCATTGCAACTTACAACAGCCCTCCACTCTATCCACCACTCCACCAACCTTTGTGTCATCAGCAAACTTACTAACCCATTGTTCCACTTACTCATTCAAGTCATTTATAAAAATCACAAAGAGCAGAGGTCCCAGAACAGATCCCTGCAGAACACCACTGGTCACTGAGCTCCGGGGGAATACTTTCCATCAACTACCATCTTCTGTCTTCTATGACCAACAATTTTTTTTATCCAGACAGCCAGATTTCCCTGTATCCCATGCCTCCTTACTTTCTGAATGAACCTAACATGGGGAACCTTATCAAACGCCTTGCTAAAATCCATGTACACCACATTCACGGTTCTACCTTAATCAATGTGTTTTGTCGCATCTCAAAGAACTCAATAAGGCTTGTGAGGCATGTCATGCCCCTCACAAAGCCATGCTGACTATCTCTAATCAAGCTATGCTTTTCCAAATAATCATAAATCCTGTCTCTCAGAATCCTCTCCAATAATTTGCCCATCACTGACGTAAGACCGACTGGTCTGTGAATTCCAGGGCTATCTCTATTCCCTTTCTTGAACAAGGGAATAACATTTGCCATTCGCCAATCAGCTGTACTACTCCGGTGACAGTGAGGTTACAAAGATCGTAATCAAAAGTGCAGCTAGCCTCAGGTATATCCCGTCTTGCCTAACAGACTTATCTGTCCTCATGTTTTTCAAAATTTCCAGAAACATTCCAAAATTGCCCGAAACATCGATTCTCCTGCTCTTTGGATGCTGCCTGACCTGCTGCGCTTTTCCAGCAACACATTTTCAGCTCTGATCTCCAGCATCTGCAGTCCTCACTTTCTCCTAGTAGATGTTCCTTCACCTTACCATCCCTTCCTTGCCTCAGTGGGACAAACCCATTCAGCATTCGCAGCCAGTGCTCCCTAAACAACCTCCACATTTCTGACCTGCATTTCCCTGAGAATATCTGTTCCAATTTATATAGAACATTACAGCACAGTACATGGCCCTCGATGTTGCGCCTACCTGTCATACCAATCTGAAGCCCATCTAACCTACTCTATTCCATGTACACATTGGACATATGCTTGTTCAATGACGCCCTAAATATACTTCAAGTTGGCAACAGTCCTTGCCTAATAGTATTGTAATTTCCCCTCTCCCTATTAAATCATTTCCTACACTGTCTGCTTCTATCCTCTCCATGATTATTGTAAAGAAAAGGGAGTTGTGATCCCTATCACTGAAATGCTCTCCCACCAAGAGATCTGACACCTGACCTGGTTCATTGCCAAGCACCAAATCCAGTGTGGTTCCCCTCTAGTAGGCCTGTCTACATATAGAGTCAGGAATGCTGCCTGGAAACAGGACACAGCCTGCTCCATCCAAACTATTTGCACTAAGGAGATTCCAATCAATATTAGGGAATTTGAAGTCACCCATGACAACAACCCTGTTACTTCTGCAACTTTCCAAAATCTGCCTCTCAATCTGCTCCTCTGTATCTCTGTCACTATTAGGGGATCTATAGGAAACTCCCAATAAAGTGCCTGCTCCTTTCCTGTTTCTGAGTTCCACCCATACTAACACAGCAGAGAAACCCTCCTTGATGACCTGCCTTTCTGCAGCTCTTATCCTATCCCTGATTAGCAACGTCATTCCCCAGTTCTTTTACCTCCCTCCTTATTCCTTTTGAAACATTAAAACCCTGGAACTTCCAACAACCATCCCTGTCCCTGTGATATTCAAGTCTCCGTAATGTCCACAACATCATAAATCTAAATACTGATCCATGCTCTAAGTTCATCTATCTTATTCCTGACATTCCTTGCGTTAAAATAGACGCACTTCAATCTATCACACTGACTGAAACTTTGCCCTCTCAACTGGTTATCCTTCCTCACAGATTCCCTGTGCACTGTATCTGCCTATTTGCAGCTACCCTATCCTCTGATCCATAGCTCCAGTTAATCCCCCTGCCAAATTAAACCCTCCCAAAGAGCCCTAGCAAATGTCTTGCCCAGGATATTGGTGCTCCTCCAGCTCAGGTGTAACCCATCCTCCTTGTACAGGTCCAAACTTCCCAGAAGGTCTCCCAATGATCCACATATCTGAAGCCCACCCTCCTACACCAGCCCTGCAGCCACATATTCAGCTGCACTTGCTCTCTATTCCTAGTCTCACTAGCCTATGAAACCAATAGCAATCCTAAAACTACTATTCTGCTCATCCTGTCTTTTAGCTTCCAACCTAACTCGCTATATTCTCTTTTTAGGTCCTTATCCCTTTCACTGCCTATGTCATTGGTACCGATGTATACTACAACTTCTGGCTACTCACCCTCCCCTTAAGAATCCCGTAGACTCAGTCTGAGACATCCCTGACCCTGGCACCCAGGGGGGCACCATATCATCCGGGAGTCTCACGACCACAGAATCTCCTGTCTGTTCCTCTAACCATTGAATCTCCAGTCACCGTCACTGTCCTATAGTTTCCTCCTTCATTTCTGAGCCACAGAACCATTCCCAGTGCCAGAGACCTGGCCAGTGAGGCTTTCCCCTGGTAGGTCTCCCCCCACCCCACCAACAACAGTATCCATAGTGGTATACTTAGTATTGAGGGGGACGGCTACAGGGGGTCACTGCACTGTCTGCCTATTCCCTTTCCCTGTCCTGACGGTCACCCAGCTACCTTTATCCTGTAACTTAGGTGTGGCTATCTCCCTATAACCCCTCCTATTCACCCCATCAGCCTCCAGAATGATCTATAGTTCATCCAACTTCAGCTCTAGTTCCCTAATGCAGTCTGTGATGAGCTGGAGTTGGGTGTACTTCTCACAGGTGAAGTCAGCAGCGACACTAGTGGTGACCTCACCTCCCACATCCTGCCAGAGGAGCATGCAACTGCCCTACCATCCATCCCCTTCTATCTAAATTGCCAAAAGAGATTTTTAAAAATCCTAGCTTTACCAACCCTCCATACAGAGAATTATTTTTGGTTAGAAGGGGAGACATTACACTGGCATTGGTGACGGAATCAGCGGGAGCAGGCCTTGTATGGAATAGTGGACAAAGATGGTGGTGTGGGCCCAGGGACAATCAATAAAAAAATCAAAACCAATAAACCAATTCAAGATGGCACTGGAACAGCTTGGGTTGGAGTATGGCAAGCACTGGACTACAAATCTTCAGTATTGTTGCCAAATGTTGTCAGGTCGCATAAGCTTTTTAGCATCCAGTGCCTTTAATCATTTCTTAACATCATTTGGAGACAATCAAATGGGTGAAGACTGAAATTTGTGTGTTGGGATATTGGGTGGGCTCAAGAAGAGACTGAGATGGTTCATTCATTCAGCAGTTCTGACAGAAGGTGGATGCAAATGCATCAATTTTGTCCTGTGCACTAATCTGTTGGGCTCCCCCACCTTTGAGATGGGGATATTTATGGAACCTACTTCTCAATAGTTGACCATCATTCACAACTGGATGTGGAAGGGCTGCATGGTTTAAATCTGATTCATTGGTTGTGGGATTATTTAGCCTGGTAACTTACATGTTGGTCGCTTTGCTCAGCTGCAAGTAGTACTTTGTGGATTTGCTAGGCTGAAACCTTTTTTTTGGATTAGCTTGGTGCTGTTCGTGGCAGGTTTCCTTAAACCAGGGTGGAGCCCCCTGGGCTTGGTGGTAGAGTTAAAGTGGAGGATATGCCAGGCCATGAGGTCACAGAGGGCAGTTGGACACAATTCTGCTATTGCTGATGACCCATAATAATCCATGGATTCGCAGTTTTGAGTTGTGGCGATTGTTCAACATCCTTCCCATTGAGTATTGTGGTAGTGCCACACAGCACTCAATATGAAGACAGAAACTCTGTACAAGGACAGCAGTGGTAACTCCTACCAATGTGGTCATGGACAAATGCATCTTCTTAGGGATTATGAGCTGCTAAGGGCTAAAATGAATTGCAGAATCCATCCAGAGTCTAGCACCCTAGCATCAGCCGGCCAGCTGTTCAGAGGCAACAAGCTTCATTGCTGAGCAGGCTGCCTCCATCCCAGCTGCAGAACCTGGGAGTATACTGTGACATTGTGGAGAGGGAAAAGGAGAAGTAAACCTATTGAGGTCAATTTGGTGGCAAGGTAACAGTACACTGTGAGGTATTTTGCTCTTATTTAAATGGCACTGCTTTCACCTTACATTTGTTTGCTTGTCTCCTATAAAGCCCTGATTGTATTGTTCCTGCATGAGATATGACTTCATGGGCACAGATGATGCATCAATGGTTGGATCAATGTCTGTACCGATTTAAAACATGCTGGAAAATCAACTGATTGGACGTCAAACACATGCCTGGCCAGAATGGTGGCTCAGTAGTTAGCACTGCAGCCTAACAGTGCCAGTCACCCAGGTTTGGTTCCAGCCTTGAGCGAGTGTGTGTGTGGAGTATGCACATTCTCCCTATGTCTGCGTGAGTTTCTTCCAGGTACTCTGGTTTCCTCCCACTGTCCAAAGATGTGCAGGTTAGGTAGATTGGCCATGCTAAATTGCCCGTAGTGTTCAGGAATGTGCAGGCTTACGTGGATTAACCATGGGAAATGCAGAGCTATATTGATAGGGTTGGTGGATCTGAGTAGGATGCTGTTCAGAGGGTCAGTGTGGATTTGATGGACTGAATGGCCTGCTTCCATGCTTTCAGAAATTCTATGAATCTATGAATCTAACTAAAATAATTGCAGTTCACTAGTAAGGTTAGTTCCTAAACTGTATGGGCCAACTAAATTCTGTATAGATCACAGAAACACAAATACAGTAAAGAAAACAGATGCATACCCAATTTCTCAGTTAGAAAACTGCATTGATTCGATTGACAGTGTGTCATTCCTTTCTAAGATTGATCTGTTGAAAGGGTGCTGTTAAAAACCAATAATAACAAAAGGTAAAGCAATATCCCAATGCCGAATCATGACATTTGGCTTTAAAAATGCTGCAGCCAAGATCAAAGTTCTATGAATGAAGTGATAGCTAAAATGTTTGTATCTTTTATGATGACAATATACATGCTAAGAACATGCAAATGAATTAGAAGATCATTTTAGGTGATAAAAGATAAATTCACCATTGTCCCACAAAACAAGAGGGCTGCTTTATCATTAGAGAGAGATGATAACGAGTGGTTTAACCTAAGGGTACTCACGGCACAGATCAGGGTCGAGACTGAGAGGGAAAGTGCTTTATGGTAACTTCAGCAAGTGTGGAAATTGAAGCCATGCTGTTGGCATCAGTCTGCATTGCAAACCACCCACCCAGTCAAGCACTAAAGGTTAACTGACTCAGAAATAAAGCTCATCAAGAGTGCATTTGCAAAAACAAGTGTAACTTACCAGGCCACATTGCAGGGCAAAGACAATTGTTGTCAGTAACAGTGAAAGTGAAACCTCTGGTCAAATTCCCAATTCATAAGGTTAAAGGGAAAGCATGAAATTTCTGAGAATACTGAGAGTCTTAATAGAAATTTATGTCCAACCTCATGGCAGTCACTGTTACTCCAACAGATGTTATGAAAACAGGCAAATGAGGTATGGAGTGCCAAATACCCTTTAGGAAGCTGAAGGCAGTCCTAATAAATGAAGCTCTGTTGGATGCCTGTGATTTTTCAATACCTTAAAAAAAACCCAGTGATTCAGAACTCAGAGAGAAGTCATATTGTTTCTTCTGTTTCTTTTCTCTCTCCACACATGTTGCTAGACTCGTCGAAACATGAAAGAGCCATGGACTTATTGAATGGTGGATCAATGTCAAATGGCCTACTTTTGCTCCCATGTTATCTCAGCAGATATAATTTATTCCTCATCTCCATACATCCATGATTTCATTCTTTTTCAAATATGTTTAAAGTTTTCTTTCAAAAGCTACACTTAATTGTATTCACCCCACTCCACCCCGTCCATTGCTCGTGATGGGATATTCCTTGTTCTCATGGTTGTCTGTATTATAAAAATATCTTTAATTTATCCTTTGGATCTCATGGAGTGGATTTTAAGTTTATGCCGTCTCATAAACGACTCAACTACCAGCGGAAGTATATTTTTCTGATCAATATTAACAAAGTTTCAAAGTTGTGAACAGCTCTATCAAGTCTATTAACTATGTTCTCTTTTATTGAAAAGAGTACTATTTTCTCTAGCTTCATCTCATAACTAAAGCTCCCACATCACTGGTATCAGAAAGAATGTTATATGCTATCAATAACCTGAATATTTAATTCATTCCAGCTGAAGAGTACATGCAATTATATCAAAATAATATGAAAAAAGAGAGAATGAGAAGGTTCTATTGAATTGTTCTTAAGTTTTTGAAAAATATGAGGTCCTTTCTGTGGGTTGTTGATTTCTTAAAAACAAAAAAAGTCGGTAGAGGAAAATATGTTCCATTAAATACAAACCCTCTTCCAGGAAATATGAGTATTTCCTTAATTAGATGAGAAAACATATTTTAAATATTAAAATGTCTCATTGTCTTTTGTAGGATTTGAGTACCATCATTCTGAGGATAAACTTTTCAAAGATTATTTCCATTGAAGAGTTGCAACAATTACATGGATTTAATTTTATAACTAATATCTTGCCACAGTTTTCTTTCAATATATTTTTCTGTTCAATGTTTTCCATTCAAACAATTTTATATTTAAATGTGTGTCTGTTCAGTATTTGCAGCAATATTTTATCCATGGTAGTTTATTGGATTGTCACTTGCTAAAACCTACATTTATATAGTGACAGCACCACAGTTCACAATATGAGACCAAAGTCGATCATAGTTTGCTTAGACTTAAACGAAGCCAGTCGGTCAATAATGCAAAAACAGAAATCTCCGTACATGGGTTGCATTTGTAACCTAGAGGTTAATTTCCACAAAACCTCATGAAATTTATCAATGTCTTCCCTGGTCAATGTAAAACAATGTATGCTGTAGGATCCTTCTGATATCCTGGACTCTGTACAGGAAATGTAGCTTTTAATCAAAGGAAGAGGCCTAAACTTCATTTCAATTTTTAAAAAGTGTGAGCAAAGACTTACTCAGTTTAGTATATGTAGCAAAATTTAAAAACATTATTTTTACTTGAGTTTGAAATTTATAGAATAAAGGGCCAAAAACAGTCTTTCCATTATAGGAAATGTTGCCCAGATGAAATCTATGCTTTTCAAAGACAGATTTATTCCTTAAACTGGAACAATATTTACACCCTGGTGACAAAAGGGTATATTAAAGATTAAAAAGTTATCGCTGGTCTGATAAGCTACTGTGCTACATTATTTCAGAAAGGCTTCAGGTGACTCCATAATTTAAACGTAATTCTGCAGCTTTAAGGTACCCTGTCACTTAAATTTCAACGTTTGTTAGATACTAATGAAATGAAATAGATATGCAGGAAACCAATCCTTCCCAGGCTGTATGTATGAATCGGGTGCTTAGCCTCTGGTTTACCCAAGATCAGTCAAGTGGAATCAATGCAGTCAAGTGGGATCAAGATAACCACACAAAGTCACCATGACCTGTGAAAAATCATCCAATTTATATTTACCAAAGAACTTTGGGAATGAAAGCCAAGCATTATTTATAACTAACAGTTGATCTACATCACCAGTTTAACACATTTGTAGTGAACTAAACATCCACCTCTTTGCCTTTCCCAGGGAATAACAATGTTTCAATTCCGCAAATTTAAAAGCATTCTTGCAAGCTGAGTACAAAAGCAATAGCAATACATATTGCTGCATGGACCTTTATAAAAGTTTAGTCTGTTTTTGTCTCTCTATCTGTAGCCAGATCTGTAGTATTTCTCCTCAACTACGCCGTGATAGCTCACCTCACTTCTCATTTCTTTTCTATCTTTGCTGTTGTGATCAGTAATGGTTATTTAAGCACATATTCTCCACCTCACTTGACGTTGTGTGCCTTTGAATGAGATCAGTAGCATGGAACTTTTTTCCAAGAATAGCAATTTAATGTGCGACCTCATCCTGGAGTTACGTGCTGTTCTGACATGTAGCAAATATTGCTGTTCCACTGCTCTCACTGGACCAATATTTTGAAATTCACCAATTAACCACCATCTTGATGTGTATAGACAGCATGACTTTGGTGGATTAAGATGTATGCCACAACCACTTACTCAGCTATAGTAGATATCCGCAATACACATGGTTTTTTCACCTATAATACAAGGGACTGACAAGGCTACAAAAAAATAAATGAAGAAGAGTTACATGAGAAGAGTGTAACAGAATGCAATATGAGGAGGTTAGAGATCACATTGGAAGGATACTTTGCATAGAAGACTCTAATCTTGATTAGCAGGGTCCTAAGGGTAAATAGCCTCCATTCGCCTTGCATCACCACCTTCAGAAAGTAAATAAATCAAGCAAGCAGAATAGGGTTGGGCCATCTGGTAATAGCAATGGTTATTTACAGTCTGAAATTTAGCTGCAAATGGTTGAAGTCCACTGTAAATCTGACCTATTAAATATAGTCCTGTATAGAAGCAGAGTGTCCTTAATGTTTCTTTTCACCAACCCATACACAAACGCATAAAAAGCCAAAGGGGCCATGCAGCCATTCGCATCTGCTCCATTATTCAATAAGAGTAACGCTGATCTGATCTTAACCTTAAACTCATTTTCTTACCTGTTCCCAAAACCCATGATGCCCCAATATTTCAAGAATCTGTTCACATCAGCTAAAAGCTTAATTAAAAGTGTAAGTTTTGAGGAGAGTCTTAAAGGTGAAAAGTAAGATAGAGACAGAAAGCTGTGGAAAGGGACAGCCATGCACATATCAACCAACTAATAGTGAGACTGCATAAGCGTTCAAGTTGGCAGTGTGCAGATATCTGGAGAGTTATGGGGATAGGGGAGATTACAGAAATAGGGAGTGGAAAGACCTTGGAAAAGTTTGAAAACAATGATGAGAATTTTTAAGTCACGTCATTGCTTCATCAGGAGTCAAAATCCATCATTGAGCACGGGGATGATGATGGAATGGGACTTGTGATGGTCGTTAGTGTGTTGGGGTAGATGACAGTGAGAGTTTGGGGGTAGGGCAGTGAGGGTTTGGGTGGTAAAGAAGGGGGCTTTATAATCCTAACAGACATTTGGGAACAATTTAATGCTTTAATTGTTTTCTCGGCCAAGACTGCCACCTCTTTCTCAGAAGGATGCCCTAGAGAGCAAGGAGCCAATCTGTTTGGCTAGCACTGCTGTAATCTCAGTACCACTCCCAAGTGCTGTAGAGCCCACACTGTCAGGTAAGCCCAGTGTTGCATGGAGAGGTGTGGTTGGTGGTGATAGTTTTGGGGAAGTTGGATGGGGCAGGTGGGGCCACGGAGGCCAGTGTCATATGGCCAAGCAGATGGTCTAAAAGAGGGACAACAATCTTGGGTTGGGTTATCTAGCAGGGTGAAGGAGCTTCCAAACGGAGGGGGTGGGCTCCCTTGCCAGCATCAGTCTTTGCCACTAAAGACACCAAGCTTCCAGCATGGCATTGGTCTTATCCAGCAGTGGATATGATACTATTAGATTGATGCCCTTAAGTGGCCATTGAGGCCTCAATAGACCCAAGCATGTGTGGGCCAGTTGATGCCTTCCCTTGAATTGTAAAACTGCAGATCAATTGCAGCAAGTGGCTAGGTGGCAGGAGACTACCCACTAGATGTCACATACCTCCTATATGCACCCCTCCACTCCACTTATTCTGCTTTCAAAGTTACTGGCTGAAGAGAGCAAAATCCAGCTCCTTCATCTCACTGGCTCCCTGTCCATCCAGTTGTTGTTGAGGTGGTCACCCAGAAATTCTTACCTTAATGATTCTACTTCTCAATTTAGATCCTAGGAATTCAACTCCCTCATCTTTCACAGACTTACTCATGTTATTTATGAATCAACCATAACAATGGATTTTACCCCTCCCATTAAGTGTCTTTCCAACAACGTCTCGGCACCAGCAAGCATTAAATGGGAGTCAGTTGCTCTGCTATTGCATCATTTGCCTGCAGACTCAATCCCATACTTGAAATATCTTTTTCCTCACTTTTTGCCAAGGAGCTTTAGGATATTCCTCTTTAGCCTTGCAAGTGTTGTGAAAAGATTAGCAATATCTTTTCAGTTTTCAGCTTTTATTAACATGTGATACTTCCTTTTAAAAGTCTCATCCTCTTACTTGTATGCAATTCACTGTTCCCTACCTACTTCAGGTGCAGATATGCAAATCATTTCTACTCATGGAAAATTATTGCTGACTTATAATAATGATCTCACCTTGGAAATTGGGCACCAATGGCACATTTTCACTAATGTCTGCAAAATTGCTCCCAGGTGGAAAATTTGTGTTGAGTTTAACCAGCCCATTATGGAGATTGCTAACTGAGAAATAAAGCCAAAATAGACTGTAGACTAGATGCTTCAATTCATCATAGAAATGAAGCTGGCAGAACACAGTTTGTGCACTGAAGATAGGAGTTTCTCTGGGGACAACCAAATTGACACAAATTTCAGTAAGCTAGAGAAGGATCCAGTATTCTTAGCAATAATATATAGCTGGAGGCAATGAACTAACATTTTTTCCAATTGAAATTAGACAAGACAGAATAATTTTCTAAATATCCATCTCATTGTGCCCACAAAAATATTTGGCTTGCACAAAAAGAAAATCACCATCATAAGACATTGTATGCAAAGAAAAGAAGAGATCAAAATAACATACAAAATGTTTGATGTTATACATCCATATTGCAATAATGTTTTCTTATTACATGTGCCTAAAAAGAATTAGGACAAATAGAGGATGCTATTTCAAATCTTATTGAATTACCAACATATTATCAATGAAGAAATGTAATATGTGTTTGTTTCCCAGCTCCTGTGTCAATGAACAAGATGTGCTCATGATATCATGACATGTGACAGGAGGGAATAAAGGTCTGATATTTCATCTTACTCTGGGATTACTTGAAGCATGTTAAACTTATGAACATGCAGACCTACAAATTAGAACAGAAGTAGACCATTCGGCTCTTCAAGCTGATTCTGCTATTCAATGTTGATCCATTTGTGTTTCAAATTCCACAATATCATCTCCACCTGATAATCTTAGATTCTCTTGCTGAACAAAACTCTGCCCACCACTGTCTTTCAAATATTTTCTAACCACATCTCTACCACATTTTGAGGCAGAGAGTTCCAAAGTCACATTACACTCAGAAAAATATTCTTCTCATATCTGCCCTAAAAGGGGAGTCACCCACAAGGGGAAACATTGCTTCGGCATTCACATTGTCATGACCATTTAGGCTATTTTACTTTTCATTTAAGTCATCCCTCACTCTTCTAAATACTCGTGGAAACAAATTCAGCTCAGCCTCAAGATAGCCTCATCATTCCAATAGTGCAACTGGAAGCATGTCACTATGTTGTCACCTACTAGCTTAAGATTATCCAAGACATATAGGTGCCTGAGAATTTGATATGTTATAGTTAGCTGGAATAAGTGTCTGTCTGATTCTTCAATTCCAGTATATCCAGGCCCCTTATATGCTACAAACAATAAGATTTCTATTGCTACATCAGTTAAAATATTCAGTTGGAGCAAAACTCAACCATGGTAGTAGCAGTGGCTATCCACAAATGACTCCAATATCTTGGCAGCAAATATTTAGGAAGTGAACAGCTTTGGACAACTGAGACTTCAGACAAAAGGAAAGATTCACAGCACAATTTCTGGGAATATAGAGAGCTCTGCAGATCTGTCAAAAGGCATTAACCACCAACAAGATAAAGCTAAATTGAGAGTCTGGTTTGATTAGATTAGATTCCCTCCAGGATGGAAACAGCCCAACAAGTCCACACTGACCCTCCCAATAGTAGCCTACCCAAACCCATTCCCTTCCCTATATTTACCCTTGGCGAATGCTCGTAGCACTATGGGCTATTTAGCATGGCCAATTCACCTGACCTGCACATCCTTGGATTGTGGGAGGAAACCCATGCAGACACAAGAAGAATGTACAAACTCCACACAGACAGTCACCCAAGGCAGGAATTGAACCCAGGTCCCTGTCATTGTGAGGCAGCACGGCTAACCACTGATCCACCGTGAAGGAACACTTTTAATTTCCTTTGATATCAATAAAGGAGCTTCTTTTCCCACTTGCATAGACATAGAGGTACAGTCCAATTTATTTAATGTGGAATCGTGAGTAGCTGAGAGCTCATTATGAATTTGGAATCCAGTGACACCTTTACTGAATTAAAACTGTTCCAACAACCCATATGCAGTTCTAATTTACAGATTAGGTCATAAATGATACAGAGAAAAGCACTCAAAAAATCTTCTTTACTTTGCTAAGGAGGGACTTCATAGAAATGACATATCTGGTCTTTATGTGGATGATCAGAAAGACTTGGAAAAGGTTGGAAAGTTCTCGAAGAGTTGCTCAAGGTAAGAATTAACTTCAGACTCCAACTCATGTCATTCAGAAAATAACCATAAGATTCTGCTGGCCAGCTTGGTCAGAAGATGTTGCAGCAAAGAGCATGGGCAATAGTTTTTCTGAAGAGGAACTATTAGGGAGGAGTTCTTATAACTTTCAGTCATTTAAACCATTTAGGAAAGATGTTGTGCACAAGAAAAAGGGCCATATATTTAGTGTATTAAATTGAATATGGATACAGGCGTGAAATAATCGTTGTAGATCCACAACAATTACAGAGGAACCTTGATTATCCGAATGATACTGGCTGGAAGTATTTTGTTCAGATAATCGCGTGTTTAGATAATTGAATGCTAGTTAACACAGTTTAGCCAAGCATTAGGACTTGTGATCTTGTCTGGATAATCCGGAATTTGGATTATCGAGGTTCCTCTGTACATACTTTATGTGTAGCAAATATGGTCAGCAAAGCATACCAAACAACAAAGTCTGTCACAGATATTACTTGCTCTACCTACACAAAGATATCTGTAAACATAGGTATTTTCAAAACAACCTGTTAGATCTCTTGCGCCACAGTGGAAGTATCCTGCCCTCTGAGCCAGGAGGCCTGGGTTGAAATCCCACCTACTCCAAAGCTGTGTAAGAGCATTTCTTTAAAGCACAGCTATTTTCTAATCAACCTGTCCAGGCATGTTATTGCACACATCTGGAGTAGGTGGTCATACAGAGATGAACTTGATGTAGCATGACATGTCATTTTCATGGGCAGATAAATCCTAATATCAAAAGCATTTCATCGAGATATCGTATCCATTATATGCCAGGGCCAATGGATATTGAATGCACATGAGGCCATGTAGCCACCAGAGATAAATCAGGATATTCAATAACTCACAAATTCATGTGAGACATGACAAAATGTATCAACCCCAGCAGCAGAGGAGGCCTCTGCATCTACATCATGTTCTAACAAATCATTGGGTGTAAGTAGCAACTGCAGGACATGGGAAAGATTGCATCCTTTTGATGGATTACATCTCTTAAATTTGAAATTGTTCAACAGCTTTTCAACACAAGAGGCATGACCATCACTGATATAGAGTCATATTTGGTTAATTCCGTCTTCTATCTATGTGTACTAAGTGGGGAGTGATCCATATCACATTGGGTCCCTACTATCTTTGCTGTATAGGATGTAGTATCAAATGAATAAAAATTAATTACGGAGTAAAAAGGCAAAATTTTCTCATTGCACTGCCACATGTTCGATCAACTTCAATTAAGAAGGATTACCAACCTGAACACAACTCATGCTTGGAAGGCATGTGAAAAATGGCCTTGCACAGCAACTAATTATCAAACAATTCAGAGGCACAGGGCATCCTTCTCCACAGAAGGGGAGAATTAAAAATATATACAATGAGTGAGCAGGTAGAGACCTACTACAACTGAGTAGTGGGCAGGAAGTACTAGACAGAAATATAAATAAAAAACAAAAGAACTGCTGATGCTGTAAATTAGAAACAAAAATAGAGATTGCTGGAAAAGATCAGCAGGTCTAGCAGCATCTGTGGAGAGTAATCAGTTAACATTCTGGGTCGAGTGAAGGAAGAGTCACTTGACCGAAATGTTAACTCTGATTTCTCACCACCGACGCTGCCAGACCTGCTGAGCTTTTCCAGTATTCTCTCTAGAAATGCAATTAGTTGGATACCAAAGGGTTCTAGAATATGTAACCGGCCCAGATCATATTGAGTCATTACAGATCTTGGAACTACTTTGGGAAGAAACAAAAGCCAACTTAGGCCAATGTGCAGCACATGAACCATGCATGAAAAAATATGCAGAAGAACACTCTGACAATAGTGATTGATTGCATGATGTTGAGTGACAATAACTGCATCATGAAGGTTTCCCATTAGTACAGCAAAGAACAGTGGATTCCTCTCCAGATGATCCTCTCCTGATTAGCAAATCAAGATGAAGTTTTGAACTTCCAACTTTGAAGTATTAATCCTTTATATTTTAATTTATTTTATCCATCTGTATAACTACTGAATTGACAAATGTAAAACCATGTGCATCTGTTTGGGTACATTTCTACCTTTGGAGCAAAGGGGGATTTTGAGTTCTGTCCTATGGTCAGTATGTCAGTATACCTTTAAAAGATGTACTTCTGTGAGCTGAGAGTCAAAATACCACATACTCCATCTTACCCTGAGATCAATTGAAGCTCTCACCCAGCCCCCTCAGCCCTGTAGTAACCCATTACCATAATATTATCCCACATACTTTTGTGTCTGAGAATATTTGTTTATAATACTTAGCTGGAATAAGCATCTGTTGGATGCTTCAACAACTTAATAAAGATGGCTTGTTTCTTATGTTACCTGGGATAATAAACATTAGCACATCAGGTAAAATACCCTGTTGGAGGCAAAATCTCAGCATTTCAGCACCCAGTTCAATCCCAACACAAACAACACACACATTCCATTCAGCTCAGCATCCCAGATATCTTTATGTTAGCAAGAACCATTAAGAACCAGATTACACATTCCTGGCCTACTGCTGACAACCTTCTAAAGGCCAATTCATAACCATATTAATGACTGACTGCCTGATTCAGTATCTTCTTCAATTCTTAGTAAGAAAACAAATTGGAAACTATTGATAAGCTAATTGAAAACTATTTTCATTGCTGACACTGATTTTTCCATTCAAATAGAATTCAGAATGCTGTTTCAATTTTTTATACAGAGAAGCAGGAGACTTTTTAAAAAACTTATTCCAAATTTGGTTTGCCTCCTTTTCTTAATACATGTTTTTCTTCCTAAATATGTTAATTATGATGAATTTCAATGTTTCTGCATGAACGTTTAGTTCTGCTACATGGTATTTGGTTTTTCTTTGGGATTTTTTCCATTGTTTGTTCATTATTTTTAAATTAGAAAATTCTCACATTGGACATATTTGCATGGATCATTTCATGCAATAGATTACTCAAGTAAAATTTAGTTGCATATGGACTTATCCTGAGACAGCCTTGCATATATTAAAACTTGTTACAAATCTGTTCAATGTCACATGGTCAACATCATATTATTGCTTACTTCTGAAATATGCTGCAATTTTCTCAGTCTTTCATTTGATTGATTTGTGATTCTGGTGATATTCCAGACATGAATATGACAGAAGCTCCATCTACTCTCTGTGTAAATCAATTCAAATATAATGCTTAGAACAGCAAACTTTGAAAAGGTCATGTGAGAAGAAACACGAACATAGTTGAACAACCGAAACAAAAAGGAATGTAGAAGCATATCTTACTATCAACACACGATATAAACTTGAGGACAGCTAATTCCTTATATCCCCTTTTATTTTCTCAAATTCCTAGTCTCATGAATAGTACTGTGTGAAGGAAGAGCAAACAAAGGCTCATTTCAAAATTGAATATTTTAAACTGAGAAGTTTGCATGAATGAAAAATTCCCTCTTTGCTACTCAAGTTACACTGAGCAGAGAAAACCATACAGGGCGACATGCTAAAAAGCAGAAAGCATTTACAATTTCACTTCAAGTATGCATAAAGAAATAGCGAAATTATCAGGAAATATGTAAAATGTTGGGTAAATGAGGGGCTCATGTATAGCTCTAACCCAGCTTTAACCATAAAGTGATCTCTGAATACTGCAGGAAAACAGACTAGGCCTATCTTCAGGATCTTGAGGTTTGTGATAATTAATTCCTTACTGAGAATGAACCAGATAGCATTGCACATTACAAATGTCTTTAAACAAAATGTTGCATGATATATAGGGAAGTATTTGTTTGAAGACTGGCAAAGAAACCAATAAAGATGAAGGAAAAGATAACGACTACATCAGGGAAACTGAAAGAAATATAGCTAAATTAGATGGTTCTTTCAACAGAGTTTGCTCAGATAACCTACAAATCTTAGATTACAGAAGCATCGTAAACAATGGACCTCATTAGTCTCCTGACCAGGAACCTCTAAGGAACTCTTAAAGCTGAATGATGCAATCAGCCACTTTAAGGAATTGACCCATGACACAATAGTTGTTAGGTTATCAGATACCTGTGGGTCAATGAGCCATCATGGTAGATTGCTGAAATTTCAATGCAAAGGTGTTTTGATGTCAGTAATAAATATCAGAAATTTGCATATGTAACTTTATTGCTGTATATTAACACGTATAACTTCAAGAGGCAAAGCAAACTTGTTAAATCATATACCATTATTACCAGTATTAGTAGCTTTATTGTGCATTAAATGTATACAGGCTAAAAAAAGCATGCTCCTTGGTCCTGAGAACTGAATTACCCTCTGTAAAAGAGCAAAGTAGTAATTGAAAAAACTCAAAGTATGAATGAGTATACAAAGTGATAGAGTAAGACTAAGGCACAAAACAAATAGGGAAGCAACTTCCTAGCAGTATTATTGCTGAACTGTTAATCCAGAGACCCAGATAATGTTCTGGGGACCTAAGTTTGAATCTTGCAATGACAGATGATGAAATTTAAATTCCATTTTAAAAAAATCTGGAATTAAGATGTAAGCCAATTGTCAAGTGAAACCCATCTGGTTCACTAATGTCCTTACCTGGTCTGGCCTACATATGACTGCAGACACACAACAATATGGTTGATTTGTAACTGTCCTCTGGGCAATTAGGAATTATTAATAAAGGCCCTCATCCTGTGAATGAATTTTTAAAAAATAATATGAAGAAAGGAATAAAAGCTAACAAGATCATTCGTGCATATAACTGAAAAAATATTCTGTTAAACTGTACATAAAACATTTTCCATTTAAGTCAGGCATTAACATGTTAAAGTAGTAGAGGAAAATTATATTCAGGCTATTTACTTTTGTTAGTGAAATTAAAAATTCTAAATAAACAAACAATCAATGAGAATGTCTGTTCAACAAACGGCTAACTGGTATCAACTTTAATCTTTAAAAACACCTGATAATTGTTGAAGGATGTGAAAACCAGAGCTGAAAATGTGTTGCTGGAAAAGCGCAGCAGGTCAGGCAGCATCCAAGGAACGGGAGAATCAACGTTTCGGGCATCAGCCCTTCTTCAGGATGTGAAAACCAGTTTTGTTTTTGTGCTTGGAAAAGTTGAACACAGTTCTCATAACAAGCCAGGACAAAAGAGACCACCTGCACACCAGGAACTCAATCTCAATTGTAAAGGGGTAGAAATAGAACCAAGCCATAGCCAATGGCATAACACTTGGAAATAATAGGCATTATATTATAACAAAGCTGTTAGTCTGAAGTCTTTCTGCAAAATGGCAAAGGCAGTTATTTCAACCAAAACAGTACATGTGTGTTGCTTTCATAAGGGTTGCCTGTTTGAAAATCTGGCTTTAGTGCCCATGTCCACATAATTTGCTTTTGATCCATATAAAGGTGGTCATGGTAATTAGTAGTCGTGGAATTGATGATTATTTTTATTGTGGCCATCATAGGAAAAAGAATGAAAAGATTGAGTGCAGTTGGTTTGCCTAAAGCATCATAAACTGAGGATGGTTACATTATGTGGCAGTTCTGGATTATGTTCCTCTAAAGCACTTCCCAATAAGATGGTAGTGAGCATCCCTCCCCTAGTGTATCCTGTCCACCTGAAAGCCATAGATACTCCATTTTATCACCTCCTGTTCCCTCTCTTTGATTCCACCAGCACAATTGTTGGTGTTAACATCCCATATGGTCTTCAAACTTTGGAATCCACAGGAAACTGTCATAAAAATGGTCACTTCCTTTGACTGAGTGTTGGAGGGCACTTCCTAACTGGCCAAGGCATCTAAAGCACTGTTTGATCCCAATAGATTTCTCAGCAGCATTTATGGTGGTAGTGTGACTCTCTTTGTGCGTGTGCTCAGCTGGTGTCTGGGAGATACTCAGGGGAATCATGAGTCACAGCATCCGAACATATCCCCTGTCACATATAATAACTAACTATGCACATTGTGTTAGGGCTGAAAGATTGATGTGACAGATAACTGTCTCATTATAAGCACATTGTGGCAGCTCATTGAATAGTTGGAATTGATCAGCATGATACACTGGTTGGTTGTAAAGCAGTGCACTGAGGAAGTGGGATCTCTTGCTGCTCTTGAACACTTCCATGTTTAAATTAGAAGCTTACATGGCCAGATGTGTACAAAGGAGAAAGTGAGGACTGCAGATGTGTACAAACAAAGGCTCCCTGAATCGCCAGGAATCCTGTGAACTGAATGGAAAATGATATATAGTAATTCCACAATGTATTAAGCAGAGACCTGCCGTATGCAGAAGTGTACAGAGAATTGAGAGTTACGTCTAATATCACATGACATAGCCTGGAAAGTTTTAGTAAGTGTTACTGTGCTGCTTACTGCTGAAAGGAATGCAGTGCTGGATGGGCTGCAAGATGGAAGTTCCTGAGGCCACAGATCACCTTGGTAAAACACAGTTTCCTCATCCACTCATTTTGAATCATGTGAAGTTCGGGGCACTGTTGTCAAAATACTCGCAGGTTAGGGCCTTCTGCCGAGGACTTTCTCTCCCTCTTGCTTTCCCTGTCCTCCTCTCCTACAGGAACTGATTTGCCAGGCTCCATCTCTTCTTTCAGTTTCTCATGCAGAGCAAGGGGACTCCCATGATAATGTCCATGACCAAGCACTCCCTTTCTCCCACAACTCATACAAGATTAACAATAAGATAGAGTAGCACATCATGCATTCACTTTTCAGTGATGTTTTGAGAGACTGTGCAGGGAAAGTGTATGTGTGGCAGTGATGCTTTGATTAAGAGCCCTAGAAAGTCCCCCAGTGTATCTCAAAGTCCTCTTTGAATGCAGAAGAGCCAGTCAACTTGAACCAGCAAATTAAACTTCAAGCAGAGTTTGACTTTAAGCAGTGTTAGAAATCATGTAAGGACTTGTTTACCCCCACTGAACTGATTATTGTCAGGAGAGATTGTTAAAAGAAGCATTCCCACCAAAATGACTTGTAGCCTGTTCAATAAGTGCTAGCAGGTAACTCAATTGTCAACCAGCCCTTTATCAATTCTTAAGGTGGCCATTCCAAAGTCATGCTTTAAGTCCTTTATTAAATTGCCTTCTTTCACTCAATGCAGACTAAATTAGCATTGCAGCTTAAAATTTCATTTCTGAAACCTCTTTATAGAGACCCCGAAGAGTCAAAAAGCAAATATCATCATCCCCCAAAATAAGATTGAAGCAACATACTGGTTCATTCAGACCAAAGGACAAGAAATGAGATGATAGGCCAAAAGCCTTGGTATCCTAAAACACAAAAGACAAAGAACAAATGTATATAATGCCATTCACATCCTGACAACTAATTTATTCCTTTTTCCATAATTTAAATGGTGCATCCTGGGACACAGTTATTAAATAAAGGCAAGGCGCTGTGCATATGTGAAGCCCTTTCTATTGGCTTCAGCTGCAACCTGGTTAAGCAGGTCTATATTTAGCCTCATAAAAGTAATTGCAAGCTGCAATCAATAAAAAATATAATCCTACTTCAAAGCATTGGACTTTACCACCCATTGCTCTCTTCAGTTTGGATTTCCAGATTTAATTTCACCACCTCACCCTTGCGCCTTGATTCAGATTTCTACCCCTCACTGATTTTAGTTTCTGCTCTCCCTCATCTCCACCACAGCTCAATTGTCATGCCTCAGTCTCAGCTTCTGCCTACTGAAACCCCTAGCTAATCCAGCAGAACACTACATTTTCTTGTGACAATCTATTATTCCCAGCAAATCAAAAATACCCCAACAGACCTCTGCATCATCTTTGCTGTTTATCCCTTTTCCAATGCCTTCTAAATGGCTAGAATTCCCCAGTGTCATGAAAATCAATCTCCCTTTTCTTTTGCCAGCGAGCTGATTGAGAATACTGGTCACTTTTATATATTCATTGAGTCACTGAGTTGTACAGCACAGAAACAGACCTATCAGTCCAACTCGTCCATGTCAACCAGATATCCTAAATTCATCTAGTCCCATTTGCCAGCATGTGACCCACCTTCCTCTAAACCTTTCCTATTCATATACCCATCCAGATGCCTTTTAAATGCTATTATTGTACCAACCTCCACCACCCCCTCTGGCAGCTCATTCCATACCCTCTGTGTGAAAAAGAAGCTTCTAATGTCCCTTTTAAATCTTTGCCCTTTCACCTTAAACCTATGCCCTCTAGTTCTAGACTCCTCCACCCTGGGGAAAAGACCTTGGTCTATTCACCCTATCGATGCCCCTCATGATTTCATAAACTTCCATACATTCAATCCTCAGTCTCCGATGTTCCAGGGAAAATAGTTCCAGCATTTTCAGCCTCTCCCAATAGCTCAAATCCTTCAACCGTGGCAACACCCTTGCAAATCTTTTCTGAACCCTTTCAGGTTTTACAACATCCTTCCTGTAGCAGGGAGGCCAGAATTGAATGCAGTATTCCAAAAGTAATCTAACCAATATCCTGCACATCCGCAATATGACCTCCTAATTCCTATACTCAATGTACTGACCAACGAAGGAAAGCATACTAAATGTCTTCTTCACTATCCTGTCTACCTGTGACTTCACTTTCAAGGAATGATAAACCAGCACTCCAAGGTCTCTTTGTTCTGCAAAACTCCCCAGGACCATACATTAAGCGTATAAGTACCAACCTGATTTGTCTCTCCAAAATTCAGCACCTCACAATTATCTAAATTAAACTTCATCTGCCTATCCTTGGCCCCCCAGCCCATATGATCAACATCCCATTGTACTCTGAGGTAACATTCTTCGCTGTCCACTATACCAGCAATGTGCCATCTGCAAACTTACCTCCTATGTTCGCATCCAAATCATATACATAAATGACAAAAAGCAGTGGACCTGGCATCAAACCTTGTGGCACACTGCTGGTCACAGGCCTCCAGTCTGAAATACAACCCTCCACCACCACCTTCTGTTTCCTACCTTCAAGCCAGTTTTTGTATTCAAATAGCTTGTTCTCTCTGTATTCCATGTGATCTAACTTTGCTAACCAGCCTAACATGCCTCACTGAAGTCCATATAGATTATATACATCGCTCTGCCCTCATCAATCCTCTTCATTACTTCTTCAAAAAACTGAAGTTCGTGAGACATGATTTCCCATACGCAAAGCCATGTTGACTACCTCTAATCAGTTCTTGCCTTTCCAAACATGTGTAAATCCTGTCCTTCAAACAACTCGCCCATCACTGATATCTGGCTCACTTGTCTATAGTTCCCTGACTTTTCCTAACTACCTTTCTTAAATAGTGGCATCATGTTAGCCAACCTCCAGTCTTCCGATATCTGTGACTATTAATGATCCAAATATCTCAGCAAGGGGCCCAGCAATCACTTCCCTAGCTTCCTACAACGTTCTAGGTTACACCTGATCAGGTCCAAGGGATTTATCCATCTTTATGTGATTTAAAACGTCCAGCACTCCCTCCTCTGTAATATGGACATTTCTCAAGATGTTGCTATTTCATTCCCCGGTTCTCTAGCTCCAATATCCTTCTCCACAGTTTTTTAAAATGATTTTATGGTTCAGTCCAAGGATACAGCTTCAAAATACTGTCGCTGAGGAGAAGGCAAGATTTGTCCTCCTTTATAACACCTTATTACTTATTACATATTAAGCCTACGCACTGCTATATATAGTAGAAGTATACCAGGCTCTAACCAAATGGTTACATTATCGAAAAAACACACCATAACACAATCACTTAATTCTAGTAAATCTTATCATGTATTTTTCTCTGCCTATTTCACACTGACTAACTCTTCCCCAACTGTGATATTTATGCATGATGGGCATCATCCTGAGGTTACTCCAGGGTCTTAAAACCCTTACACAAACATGTTAATGATGGTAAGTCCCAAGGCTACATTTTGATGCATTTGAGCCAATTTATTTTCCTACATGACCAAGAATGGGGCACGCAGGAATATGTGTGATCCCAATTTACATAATCTTGTAATGTCCAATAGGACTAGCATGTTAATTTGCTTGAATTTGAGATGATTTGATTTCTCCTTCACTTCTGGAATCAAAAAACACCATGCTGAATATACTGTGGCCCCTCAAAGAGTATCAAACTGAACTTCCTACTTGTTGAAGCATAGCACTATTTTTGTCTCTCCTCTGAAAAACGTCATTGCAATGCAGAGCAAACTGAGATTCTGGTAGTTTGACGTTCAAACCTTTTTTATTAATTTATACAAGTGGAAAAGTTGATTGGAAATGGAAAATTCAGCAGTAAAGTGCAACACAGTTATGAAGAATGAGGAATTACTTAAGGAAGTTTGTGCAGTATGATACCTGAATATCTGTGACAATTAATTAACAACAAATAGTCAGTGTTTGTGGAATTGCTTGGTTTCTTGAATGAGCTTATTTAGTGATTACCTGAGGAACACGGATGTGAAGTTATCTTTGGGATGCCGTAATTAGTTTTAGCTCATAATGGAGACAGTGCTGGAGATCAGAGTTGAGAGTGTGTTGCTGGAAAAATACAGCAGGTCAGGCACAATCCAAGGAGCAGAAAAATTGACGTTTCGGGCCGGAGACCTTCTCTGCTGAGAAATTACTAACAGTTTCTCAACCTACTCTTGAAAGAGGAAAAGAATTAATTCCACCTTAGATTACATGATTTCTTTTTCATTATTCGGTGTGGAATAAATGTCAAAACTTTGTGCAAAGGAAACGTTTGGAAAATTGCTATCATTCATGAAGCGGGAGAGTTTAGATGCATAGAATAGCTTTGGAATTTCTTTTTGCCTTTTGAGCTAACAGTTAGCCCACATTGGCTTGGGGTAAAGATGAACCTAAAATCTTGAGTGCTGATTATGTTCAACCCTAAGAGTTTAGCAGGGCAAAAATATTTAGTGCAGACCTGGACAAGTTAATTCTACATTTGCACCATTTAGGGCGGCACGGTGGCACAGTGGTTAGCACTGTGGTGAGGATCAGTGGGGTTCTGTCCTGGTGGCGATTGGAGGGGTAGGGTTCAAGGGCGGAGGAGCAGGAAGTGGAGGAGATGCGGTGGAGGGCATCGTCGATCACGTCTAGGGGGATGTTGCGGTCTTTGAAGAAGGAGGCCATCTGGGTTGTACGGTTTTGGAACTGGTCCTCTTGGGAGCAGATGGGGCGGAGGCGAAGGAATTGGGAATATGGGATGGCATTTTTACAGGGGCCAGGGTGGGAGGAGGTGTAATCCAGGTAGCTGTGGGAGTCGGTCGGTGGTCCTCACCTATCACCCCACCAACCTCCAGATACATTGTATCATCCTTCGTCATTTCCGCCACCTCCAAACAGATCCCACCACCAGGGATATATTTCCCTCCCCTCCCCTATCAGCATTCCGGAAAGACCACTCCCTCCGTCACTCCCTCGTCAGGTCCACACCCCCCACCAACCCAACCTCCACTCCCAGCACCTTCCCCTGCAACCGCAAGAAATGCAAAACTTGCACCCACACCTCCCCCCTCACTTCCCTCCAAGACCCCAAGGGATCCTTCCATATTCGTCACAAATTCACCTGCACCTCCACACACATCATTTACTGCATCCGCTGCACCCAATGTGGCCTCCTCTACATTGGGGAGACAGGCCGCCTACTTGCGGAAAGTTTCAGAGAACACCTCTGGAACACCAGCACCAATCAACCCAACTGCCCCGTGGCTGAACACTTTAACTCCCCCTCCCACTCCGCCAAAGACATGCAGGTCCTTGGCCTCCTCCATCGCCAGACCACAGCAACACGACGCCTGGAGGAAGAGCGCCTCATCTTCCGCCTTGGAACCCTCCAACCACAAGGGATGAATACAGATTTCTCCAGCTTTCTCATTTCCCCTCCCCCCACCTTGTCTCAGTCCCAACCCTTGGACTCAACACCACCTTCTTGACCTGCAATCTTCTTCCTGACCTCTCCGCCCCCACCCCCTCTCCGGCCTATCACCCTCCTTCCACCTATCGCATTCCCAACGCCCCTCCCCCAAGTCCCTCCTCCCTACCTTTTTTCTTAGCCTGCTGGGCACACTCTCCTCATTCCTGCAGAAGGGCTTATGCCTGAAACGTCGATTCTCCTGTTCCTTGGATGCTGCCTGACCTGTTGCGCTTTTCCAGCAACCCATTTTTTAGCTCTGATCTCCAGCATCTGCAGTCCTCACTTTTTCCAGGGTTTGTAATCAGCCTAAAATCAGCATTTCTACTTTTTCAAGATCTTGTGCTCAGGCTCTGAGGAAACCGTTTGCTTACTTGAGATCTTGAAATGCCTGATGCTTGACAATTTGATTCAAAATTTCCACCTGAATTGTGCAAGTTTTTTTTTGCCATTCCTCTGGCAAAAATTGGAAAGGGACCTCGAAGTCTTTGAGTGTTTCTGCGCATATACCAACTTTTCAATGAAATTGCTGCATCTTTTATAGCATGATAATTGAAACAAGGTCAGCTAGGTGGATGTCATTGAATTAACCTGGCTGTTACCCTGGTCCAATCAGGGAGCCCTGGCTGACGGATATAAACCGGTAACTCAGACATTCTACCACTCTAAGAGCTGGATCAGTGTCAAAGACTCTCCACTCTTACATAAAAGGTGACTTGGTGACAGGATGCTGGCCTCTGTCAAGGTATTCCAGTAGGAATGATCATAAATTACACTTTCTGTTATCATTGCCATAGCAATGTTGGCCGTATCAGCATTTTAATGGCTTTAGGTGGGGGCTGGTAGAAAAGGCCCAAATTTAAATGATTGTCTCAGTGGGTGCAATCAATCATTTTACCATCAATACACTGTTCCAAATAGTCAAAGATTTTCCAGAAATAAAAAAAGCCCCACACTTTGGATGCATAAAAGCAGTCAGGTCACATAAGCGACTGCAGACAATAGAAATTTTATATTCTCCAAATCACTGCAAGGGAGTGACTAACGTCCATGTTCTCCACACTGTGTATCTCAAATCTATCACTCTTTCCTGTATTACTTGTTTTTCTTTGTCTCTGGGCAGCTATATCAAGTACTGATTGAATGTGTTAATTTGATGCTCATCTCTAAGGATTTATGCAGTTCCTAAGTAAAGGATAGCTTTAAACAACAAAGTAACCTGTTTAAAATGAAGAAATGTTAATACAGTATTAGTTACGTAACCATTGTTACTTAAGGCCAAAATTAAAAATTTAAAAATATGCCAAGGCTGATTCAATTGGTTTGTTTTCAATTTAACTTCATCCCTTATTTAAATACTAATAATTTCAGTTGAGACCAAAAAACAGTGAGAAATATGTCACAAACGTATTTTGAGAAACTTATGTGAATCTCATGCAGATTTCACAATGAAAAATGTACATTGGCAAAATTCAAACATTCTAAACATAGCTAATAGAATGCATCATTTTAACCATTTGTCTTTAAGAGTGACGTGGCCAAAGACCATACAAAGGTATGGGGCCAGATTTTAATCTTGGTAATAGGACTTGTGAACTGACCATCACAATCTCACTCCTGACCTTCTTCACCGTATTTTCATGCTGTTGAAGGGGCTGAAATCGAGGGTGTTGACTCCCCACTTCAGCATGGATTTGCTTTGGGTGGCAGGAGAAGTATTGGCTGCACAGGCAGGTCGATCCTTTCTGAGGAATAATAGAAGGTTTGCCATCTTGGTGCAACAAGAAGTGGAGGAAGCCCATGAAGGAGACAGTCAGAGATGCTGTGACAATTATTGCATCACCATAGTCTTACCAGACCATAGGGGCTGCTCTCTCAATAGAGAGAAGCAACTGCTGGTAACTTAACCTGAGGGTCACCAGACCTCAGGCAGGGAAAAGGTTGAGAAGGAGAGTCCTTCTTGGTAACCCCAAACAAGTGATAGGAATTGAACTCACACAGCTCTGCAAATCAATAATCCAGCCAACTGTGCTAAACCGATTTCCTGGGACAATCGTATGAATTTTGGTTTATGAGAGCTGAACATCATAGATGCTGTTGTTGAGAGCTGATAGATGATGAAGGTTGGCGAAGAAAGAAGAAGTTGTCAGTGAACTCCAACCCTTAGCATGGCAGTTGTTTTGATCTGAATTCAAAACAGGAAGCGCTGGAAAAACTCTGCAGGTCTGGCAGCTTCTGCAGTCAGAAAAACAGAATTGAGGTTTCAAGTTTGATATGATTCTGCTTCAGAAATTGATCTGTTTCTTTTGAAGACCCAGATCTGAGACATCTGCTAGAGCACCCTTTTTCTGCTGACCCCTGCAAGTGGCAGTTTTTTGACAAGTGAATATGATGAGGCAGAATCCAGGTGAACAACTGCTGAAGATGTAGTACTATTCAGGCTTTGTTGAATCTTACATGGTAAATGAACGTTAACATTTCTGTTTATATATCTTTCATGAAGTCCCTTCATTGGAAGACACCTCAGACAATAGTCATAAGAAAATTTTGTATAATGGTCTGTTGTACTGTGCCTTTGTGTATAGTTGTTATTGAATCATAGAATTCCTACAGTATGGAAACAGGCCATTCAGCCCATCAAGTCCACATTAACCCTCTGAAGAGCGTCCCACCTAAACCCTCCTCTCCCCACCCTATCCTTGTAACCTTGCATTCCCCATGGCTAAACCACCTAGCACGCATATCCCTGGACACAATGGTCAATTTAACATAGCTAATCCAACCAACCTGCACATCTTTGGACTGTGGGAGGAAACCGGAGCACCCGGAGGAAACCCACACAGATGCAGGGAGAATGTGCAAACCAGTTTGTGGAATGAAACCACAAAGCCCTGCAAAGAATGCAGCAGGCCACAGCACAACTGTTTAAGCAGCACAACTCAGAAACTTCAACCAACATTTGGGCTTTAGCTCCACAATTCTTTCTCCTTATAGTCAAGGACATAAACTGAGCAGGGTTAAAATAATAAAGTCAGGCTTAGACCTGAAGGAATGGAGTGCAGCAAGTTCAGAAGGAGACAGCTTAGAATGAGTGAGAGGAGCACAAAACCAACATCATGACTACAGTTCTCAATGAAGACATCAAGTGTAGATAAGAGACAATAGGGAGGGGTCCAGGTAGAGGGGGGGTATTGGAGATGAGTGAAAGAGCCTGAGCAGCAGAGAAAGGACTCCTGTCCAAAGAAGTACACATGAAGATGAAGGAAACATTGGAAATGTTCAACATCATACTGTGCCCAAGGTTCATTTGAGGTGGGGGCATAAGGGGATTCTTTACTGAGCATATCTCATTCAGCATCAGAATAGGGAAGCTAAGAAAGGGAATACACAATCCAATACATTTATTCCTTCCTCCCCTTCATCATTTCTCAGAGGAACCTCCCTTCACAACACCCCAGTTCCTTCCTCCATCATTGCCAACACCTATTCACCATCACCAACCACCATCATCACCAACCACCACCATCACCAACCACCACCATCACCAACCACCACCATCACCAACCACCACCATCACCAACCACCACCATCACCACCACCACAACTCCAAACAAACTTTCCAGTTAAAGCAGTGACTTACATATACTTCTTTTGTTCTGGTCTACTACGTTTACTGCTCATAATGTGGTCTCCACGTTGGCAAGACCAAATACAGCCTGGTTGACTGCTTTATGGAATACTTTGATTCTGTCTGCAGCAATGGTCAAACTTCTAGTTGTTTGCTGTTTAAACACACCACTGTGCTAACATTTTTGTCCTAGGTCTTCTGCAGTGTATCAGGAAAATCCAGAGTAAGCTGGAGCAACATTACCTTATTTTTTGCTTAAGTACCTCTCTAGATACTTAGTTCCTACTCCCACCAACCCCTAGTATCTTGTTTGCTTGGGTTTTCTATCAGAAGTGATGACTTATTTTGTGCTATTAACACTTATCCATAATCTATTTTATTTTTCTACTATTATTAGCACTCCCTTTTGTTTTGTGTTAAGGCACATTTCTTGATCCCCCTGCACCATTTTTCAATATGAAACCATATTATTTTCCAGCTTCCTTCATTTCTGAAGAAGTCATATTAGACTTAAATATTAACTGAGTTTCTGTCTTCATCCTCCTAACAACGCTGAGTTTCTCCAGCACTTTCTGGTTTTTATTGTTTGGAAAGGTGTGGTGGTAATGTATCTTATGAAGGATCACACTGGCAAAGGGAGGTCTCTGATGGTGAAATGGTGGCATTGAATTTGTGAGGAATTCCCCTTCTGACAGTGCACCGAGTGTGGGTCACAGTGGGCAAAACATTAGAGAGACATAACAAAGATTTCATAGACTTCCTGTCTCAAACATCTCTACACCTTCCAACTGGGTTCAGTGGTGTGGTCTCACCCCCCAGAGCCTAGCTGTGTCTTGGATGCCAAGAGAGGAAAAGCTGGTCTGAGGAAGGACCATTACACCAGACTAGCTCATCAGGCACCAGCACGGATGTGACACCTTGATAGTTCCACCTATGGTTTCAGGGTTGGAGATCTCAGTATAGGATTTCAGAATTCACTTTGATTACAAGACCTGAGTCAATTAAAAATATGGTTTGAGACTGAGAGCAAACTGAAAAGTTTGCTTGCCCTGATTAATTACAAGTTCCAAATACATGTTTCCATGTTACAGAATTTATTTATTGCAACAGTACAACAGAACCTATACTGAATAAAAGTATTGGTTTTTGATTTGATTTGATTTATTTATTGTCACATTATTTTATTGCAAAATACAGTGAAAAGTGTTGTATATTGTTGCCACTCTCTGGCATCATCTTAAAACACTGAAAAATAAACCAGGACAGAACATATACATGACACTGACGGACAGAACATTCTATTTGGTTAACTCAACACCATGATACCATAACCATAAGATATAGAAGCAGAAGTAGACCATTTGGCCCATCAAGTCTGCTCCACATTCAGCAAGATCATGGCTGATCTTATCATCTTGAATTCCACTTTCCTAATTTTTCCCTTTCACTTTTGATTTTCTTGCTGATTAGAAATCTGTATATTTCAGCCTTGAATACACTTAATGACTCAACCTTACAGCCCACTGTGGTAAATAATTCCACAGATTCACTACTTTATGAGAGAAGAAATTCCACCTCATCTCTTCTTAAATGTGTGATCTCTTATTCTGAGATTGTGCACTCTGTTCCTTGATTGTGTCTCAAGGGGAAGCAATTTCTCAGCATCTATCCTGTCAACATCCCCCCCCGCCCACCCCCCCCAAGAATCTTGTATGCTTCAGTAAGGTCACCTCTCATTCTTCTAAATTCTAATGAGTACAGGCCCAATCTTCTCAACCTCTCCCCATAAGATAGTCACTCTCTGGGCTTCCTCTAATATCAATATACCTTTCCTTAGATAAGGGAACCAAACAGGTCACATTATTTCAGATATTGTTTAACTGGTGCCTTATATAATTCATTAAGACATCCCTATGTTGTAGTCTATCCCCTTTGAAATATAGGCCACTGTTTCACTTGCTGTCCCTATTACTTGCTGAACTCAGATATTAGCATTCACAGAAATCCTCAAATCTGTCTGTGCTGCAACTTTCTGCAGTCGTTTTCCATTTAAATAATATTAAGCTCCTCTATTCTTCCTGCTAGAGAGCATAACCTCAAGTTTCCCACATATATTCTATCTGCCAAGTTTTTGCCCGCTCACTTAACATTTGTGCCATCTTGACCACTTGACACGTGAAGAAGTTCTTCTTCTGTCTTCAGTCTTCTTTTCTTATGCTGCAAATCAGCAAGAATTGGGCATTAATAACACTTGATGGTCATTACATCCTTTGTATGATTAGAGATATCCTGAACTCTAATTGGCTTATAAATATATAAACAGTGCAAGAAGAGTCTATGCTTAATTTTGGACTGAGTAACTACCCAATTCCTGATTCCTGGTTTCTTTAAACCTAGATATTATCTGATGACATCACTGCCTTCTGATTCATCCTTTGACTTATCGATCACTTTTATAAGATTATCCCTTTTTCACCAACTTGACTCTTTGAGCATACCTGCTCCATAAATCTGTACCGAGATAATAAGACATCAATAAGGTTAGTTAACATCTGCTGAGAGTATGTATTGCTGTCTTCTAGTGATATATTATCATCACAAGTAATTCATGGAATATGGACATGGATCAGCATTTATTGTTCAATCTTAATTGTTGTTGAGAAGGCAATGGGAGTTTTCTTCTTGAATCGCTATAGTCCTTCGGGTCTAAGGACACTCATTGTGCTGTTCCAAAGGGATTCTGGGATTTTGAGCAAGTGATAGTGAAAGACTGGCAATATAGCTCCAAGTCAGAATGATGTGCAATTTGGAGGGCAACTTGCAAGGTGTAGTACTCCCTGTATCTACAGACCTTATCTTTTGAGGGATAGATGTTCTGGATTTGGAAAGTGCTGTCAGTTGAACCTTGGTAAATTAATTCACACAGTTGTTGCTGTGCATCAGTTGTGAAAGGAATGAACAATGAAAGTGATGGATGGGTTAACAATCAAGTAGGCTGCTTTTTCATTCTTAGAGTTCTGTAAGAGCTGCGGAGAAATGAAAAATACTGTATCACATTCCTGATTTGTGACTTGGAGATGTTGGAACCTTCAACTGAATCACTGTTATATCAATAAGTCCTTTACAATTATGTACACTGAAGTGGGCTTCTCACTACATTTTCAGGAACCCCTCTGCTATACAATGTTGTGTCCCATGTAGCTCATGCTAACCTTGGTGAATATCAGAGTGCTCTGTCTGAACAACTCAGACAATGGTGATATTCAGTGATACAGTTGAGCCTGCTATTGGATGGTTCTATCACCACATCTTTATTCAGGAGGGCACAGGAGCCAGTCACGATATGCCTGGAAGAAAGAAGGCTCCCCCTGTGCTAGTACCATGTCATCTCCAGTTAGTTGATCTGGTTATGGTCTCTGTCGTGCTCAGGGTATTTTTTGTTCCTTCTCTACTTTAGTGCTGGCAGCTGAAGCTGTGCCTCTTGTTGCCTGGGAGCCTTGTCTTGTCTTGTGGTGGGGTTGGGCTAAAATTGCAAGGTAGTTATGCCACTGTCCAAAGGTCAAATTCCTTATTTGGAGAATAGATTACTCAAGTTTGGTTGGATGGACTGATGTTCGGTTGGCGACAGATTTGTGTGTGTTCAGCACCCGCAATTCTGCTTTCTCCATCCTCCCTGTTGCAAATTTAGCACCTTCCTTAAGGATTCCTTACTGATTCAGTGGTTTGGTGGCATGGTGGCTAACACTGCTGCCTCACAGTGCCAAGGACCTGGGTTCAATTTCAGCCTTGGGTGACTGTCGATATATTCTCCCTGTGTCTGTGTGAGTTTCTGCTGGGTGCTCCAGTTTCTATCCAAAGATGTGCAAATTGGGTGGACTGGCCATGCTAAATTGCCTATAGTGAACTGAACTGGATTAAGTTTATTGTCAACTGTGCTCACAAGAGTACAGTGACAAATTTACTCGACACCATCATAGGTACAAAGGTACCTCAATGCAGATTCTTAGTGTCCAGGGGTGTGCAGGCTCGGTGGATTAGTCATGTAAATGTGGGGTTATGGAGATAGGGTGAGAGGGTAAATCTGGTGGGATACTGTTTGGACAGTCAGTGCAGACCCAAGGGGCCACGATGGCCTCATTCTGCACGGTAGAGATTCTGTGACAAGCAAATCCAAATGTATTATTACTTACAAAGACTTACGAGGTTTCTCATACTTCTGAGAAGGATTCCCAAATTGCAGATGGTACATGCAATCAAGCTATGCCCACAGAATACTCCACGAGTCTCTAACATAGCACACTCAGTGTTCCTCGCCGTGTATACGTCAGATTGTGAACCACACTTGTTCCCATTCTGGGCTAAATGATCAGTACTGGAAATAGAGCAGGGAATTCCTGATGCAGGGCCCATTGCCTCTTCTATGACCTGTCAATGTA
This sequence comes from Chiloscyllium punctatum, assembly GCF_047496795.1. Taxonomy (NCBI): domain Eukaryota; kingdom Metazoa; phylum Chordata; class Chondrichthyes; order Orectolobiformes; family Hemiscylliidae; genus Chiloscyllium; species Chiloscyllium punctatum. The sequence goes on from NC_092740.1 coordinate 67,589,952, forward strand.
GGTTGGGTCGGTACTAGGATGGATAAATCTAGCCTAAGGCTACCAATTAAATATCAATAGATTTTCTTCAGCTGTCACACAAATAACTTACTTCACAAGTCTATAACTTCGCTGTTCAACATCCAACTTACGACTAATTTTGAAATTGATTTTTGCCATTTAGATCTTAATCATCAAGAATGATTTTCTGGGATTTTTCTTCTTGATCAAAACCTTGCACAAACAACCACGAGCATTCAATCTAATAATATAGGCCTGAATTACAGAATACTTTGTTCTTTGCATGTGGAGTGTCTTGAGTGTGGGCAGGAAGTTCATATTGCTGCACATCTATTGAATTGAACAGTCTGTAGCTTTTGCATTTGTAGAATGTGAAAGAAGTCTGTCCCCATTAAATTTGTAAACCACAGGGGTTTGTGCACATATGTGCAAAATTATTGAACTGATGAATACCTAAAGGCCTTTCCATTACAAAATATTACAGAAGATTTACTGAGCTCATACCGAATGACACAAACTAAAAGTATACCAGATACGTTCTGGACAAGGAGGAGAAGGACGCAGAATGGGAGGAAAGGTGTCTGATTTATAAGATTGCAGAAGTTAAGAAATGAGGCGTATATTTGTAGCATTCATCATTTTACCATTCAATTACCACCAAATATAAAATAACACTGTAAATGTAAGAATGCCTCCAGCATTTCTACTCAAATTTGACGCTTTATTACTGCTGAAGGCTTAAGTCAATAAATGTAATTTCATTTTCTCTACAATGTGGAATTTTCAGAATGAATTATATTTATCAAGAGGCAGAAAAAAATAATTTTCAAGCAATGTTTGCAGCACAGGCTTTGTTGAATAGCCGTCAGTCTGTGTTGTAGGTTTTTACTGTTTCAAGACTATATATATGTTACAGAACCTTCAGCAGGTATTTTATACCAGTTTTCTATGAATGTGCAAACAGATAAAATAGAAGCAAAAGTAGGCCACTTGGCTCCTTGAGCCCACTCCAAGTATCATGTGATTGAATGGTAAAATGTTTGTGATTTAAATTCCATGTTCCTTCTATACCCGAGAACCTTTGATACCCTTACTCAACATGAATCTATCTATCTCTGACTTCACAACATTCAATGAACCCACCTCTACCTCCATCTGAGGCAGTTAATTTTAGAGACCCTGTGAGAGTTTAGCTTTTCTAATTTTAAATTAGTGCCCCCTCGTTCTGGACTCCCCCACAACATCCTTTCCATGTCCCACTTGTCAGGACCGTTTGGAATGTTTTAAACTTCAATCAGATCACCTTCACTTTTGTAAACTCTGGTGCAAAGAAGCCCAGCCTGTCCAATTTATTCATTCCAGTAAACCTCCTCTGAGCACCTCAAATGTATGTACAGTCTTCCTTAAATGAGAGACTAAAACCGTGCACACAGTATTTGGTCTCACCAATGTCCTGTACAGCTGAATCATACCATCCTTAATTTTATGGACAATTCCTCTTGTAATAAAATGTGACATAGCATTAACCTTTGCGATGAAGTATTTGTGCCTGCAAATTAACTTTTTAACCACCCATGCACTTATGAGATCCCTTGTGCATCTCTGAATTCTGTAGTCATTCTCCATTTCAGTAATATTCTGCCTTTTTATTCTTCCTGCTAAAATAAACAACTCCACATTTTCCTACTTTATACTTCATCTTGTCAGGTTTTTGTCAACTAATTTAACCTATTTATATCCATTTCCAAACACTGTACAGACTGTTCAGAGAGAAGAAGAATTTTGAAGAAGAGTCATATCAAACTCAAAATATATTCTTAAGGAAGGTCACGGGACCTGAAATGTTAACTCTGACTTCCCTCCACAGATGCTGCCAGAACTGTTGAGTTTCTCCAGGATTTTATGTTTTTATTTAAACTAAAATAAAGTTCCCCTTGACCATGGCTCAACTTAGTTGCTGAACATAGATCAAATCATCATTCCAGTCATTTTCAATACGGTGGTATAACTGTGACAGGTTAACCAGTGAAAACCTACCTCTGCAGTTAGATCTGCCAAACCCTTAAAGGACTAAACACAGAATGAGCTGCACAAGTTGTCTTAGTTTCATGTCAGTATGGTAAACAGATTAATGATCATAAGAATCTGCTCTGTCAACTATACTCAGTTGATTATTGTATCATTGCCCATCTGAATTATACTAGCTTTGACAATCTTGTTAACTTTTTGAATGTCTTAATTTATTTGATGAATGTTTTCCTCTTGATAACACTATAGGAGTGTTAAGGGGGGGAGCAACAAGGGAAGAAAGTTCTGTTTCAGGGGGCTGATATATACCATGTCTGTCTTATTGAACTCCGCAACACTATGTGGACGTGGTCTCATTCTGCAGCCTGCAAATCTCCATACTTTTTGCATTTGACCCTGAATCTCTTGGCATCAGGAGCTGCAGCCAATTCTTTATTACCATTTATTTCCCATTGTCAGAAAGGGATTGGGTTGGGGCAATGTATGTGGACATGGAACAGCTATTAAGGATTGCTGTTACTGACCTTGATTGTTGCTGAAAAGGACACATTTTGTCAGAGCTTGCTCTCGTCAGAGTAATTCACATGAAAGACCAAGGTAAAAGCTAAAATAACATCTGTACTGTATGAGAGAGAGAGTGCTAATTGGTTAGTAAGTGGATTCTGATTGGTCAAGATGTTATAATGGAGAATTCAGCAGTCAATGATATTTGACAATTAACTGTTTGGCTCTATTTGGGTTGTAAATCAGGTAGGTTGACTATAATTGGTCAGGCGAAAGTGAAGATTGCAGATGCTGGAGATTAGAGTTGATTGTGTGATGCTGGAAAAGCACAGCAGGTCAGGCAGGATCTGAGGAGTAAGAGAGTCGATGTTTCAGGCAAAAGCCCTTCATCAGCCCTTCATTTCATTCCTGATGAAGGGCTTTTGCCTGAAACATCGATTCTCTTGCTCCTCGGATGCTACCTGACCTGCTGTGTTTTTCCAGCAACACACTCTCAAATATAATTGGTCAGGGTCTTGCACTGAGAAATGAACCAGGGAATGGCTGGCACCTACCTTGTTGAGTTGAAACAGGTGCAGTGTGTGTACAAGTTTTGTCTGTTTGCAACAAACTGGTCTCTGTGTTTGAATATATGTAGCTTCCAGTGCACCACACTGAGAGCTTGGCTGACAATCCTAATTTGGTTGTCAGTCACACATTCAGCAAATGTTATCCATTTGCAGAATTACATCTAATGTTCGACACTATGATGTGACTTTTACAAGCACTTGCTGGTTCATATGGTCAGCATCTTACTTTTTGTGAACAGTCAAAGGGATACACCATTTTATATCACCTGCCAATTGCTGGCATATTTGGTCTTAATTACCTGCACAGAATACAATATACCACATTATTCATTTGTGTGATGGGTAGGATGTCTTTTTGGCTTGACAGTAGCATCCTGTTGATGGTGTCTTGCCACTGCATGGTAGCAGACTGAGACAGCTAACTTCACCTGATGTCTTGACCAAAGTCAATTTGCCAGTTTGAAATCTAAACAAAGGCTGGTAGTTAACAGTCAATCATCATTAATTAGCGTATTTTTCATACCAAATCTCTATCAATGAGCACCCTCTTTGCATCCAGTGTAAATGTTGTTTCTCCCCTTTCTTGTTATTCATGCAAATTGTCCCAAATAGTACAAAATGAAAAGTTTCAACAAATTATGTATTTTCAGCAATACTCAATTAATTAACTGTGGGGATACAAAATATCATTTGCTTATTAACTCTAGATTATCTGTAAACTACAAACGTGTTTATATGATGGTTACAGAAGACAGGGAAGCAATGTTTCATTTACTTCAAGCAATAATGGACACACAACATTATATAATAATCTCCAAAACTTTCCAGAATATTGGGAGCAATTCTCTTAAAGAGTTTTTATGAAAATTAATACGTTTTTGTGTGATCAATTAATGCAAACATATTTCATTTATGAGAACATAAAGACTAGAATTTTTATATGGGGAATCAAGGACTAGAGGGCATCAGTTTAATGTTATGGGGGAAAAAATAAAAGGGAACCTGAGGGGCAACTTTTTTTACACTGAGGGTAGTAGCATATGGAATGAGCTGCCAGCAGAAGTGGCTGAGGTGAGTACATGAGCAACATTTAAAAGGCATTTGGACAAATACATGGATAGGAAAGGATTAGAAGGATATGGGCTAAGTGTGGGGAAAGGGGGTTAGCATGGTCAGCGTTTTGATCTGCATGGACCAGTTTGGGCCAAAGGGCCTGTCTCTGAGCTGTAGGACTCTATGACTCTATAAATCAATGACCTACAGAACAAAGAACAGGAGCAAGTAGAAATAATGCACCTTGGTAGCAAACATAATGTCCCAATGGTGTCTGGAATTGATGCACTACTTAAAGCAACGGCTGGGTTAGTGAGGCCAGTTGGGAACTTACTTATCGCCTATTATTAGTCTGTTAACTACAGAAGAAATTTTTAATGGGTCATGGAGAACTGACTTAATTTGGAAATGCATTTTCAATTCATAAATTGCCAAACCCCAAGGTCTATCAAATTCAACATAAAGAACAATTAAAAGATTTTTTTCATGTGCTGAGTGATTTCTGGAATGTAGGACTTTTGTACTGAATCAGGCACAGTATGGGTCAGTTGGCTGTTTGGCCATCCTTGAGTGCAGTGATGTTGCTGAGCAGTAGGCAGGCTAGATGCCATTGAAGGCCAAGCTCACTGCAAGCTCTGTCAGTGTAGTGCAATGTCAGTGTCCAGAAGTTAGTTGAGCAATGAGCATGTGACCTCAGATTGAAAATTAAGCCCAGAGTCCGCAAATATCTGTGAAATGTCTCATAAAAATATTTTTCAAAATTATGTTTCTGGATATATATTATTTTGTCAAGCTAACCACCTGCATTGTCTTGTTCTCTGTTGCGTTACATTTTCTTTATCTATTCCACTGTAGTAATTGCTAAAATTTATTGTCAGCATTTATTGTCGTGGTTGTTGTCCAGATTATTGGAAATATCTTAGTTTAATTGTTGCTGCTTGAAAGCAAGCAAGCCATCCTGAGTAAAGTGTTGTGTATGATGTTCGTCACCATTTTCCACCTTTAAGGTTTGAAGAGAAATAGCAATCTTTTGATCACCATTTGTTAGCAACATTTTTTTTGTTGCTAGATGTGGCTAACATGCAGCAAACAGTATAATCGTGCTCCAGATAACTAAAATAATATTCACTTCGATGAAATCATGTGAAGGAATAGATGACCAGTAAGTTCAGCATTAATGTTAAACTACTTTTTATAGTGCTCTTATGGCTGACAGTTCAAACCAAGGACAAGAGGTACTGCCATATGGGATATAGACAGAGTGAAGCAAATTATAATCAAGCATTTGGTAAGAGAGCGGACTGCATTTCAGTTCTTTATGTCATACAACGAATGAAGGTGAGGACTACAATAACGCACAAGAAGATCAACTTAACAGTGCCTGTCAGCCAATGACAATAATCAGTGGAAATGTTACCATGGCAACTGAGGAAAAGGCATCCAATTCACAGAATTGTTACTGTGCAAAAAAAAAGTTAAATTAACCCCCGTCAGAGTTTGAGTCCGATGCAAAAAAAATTGTTTAGATTTGCCTTGCAATTTTTCATCTTACAATTCAAAAATATTTGCCGAAAAAGTTTTCAGGCAAAAGTATGAATATTATTTGTCAAATGCCTGCAGTAGAAGACAGCTATATTGAAAAATCAAAAAAATTAAATAGATCAACTCTTGAAGAAGTAGGAACTTAGGAGAAGTATGAACTGGTTGTTTCAACTATTTATTGGCAAATTCCTAGCTTCTAACCTGCTCTTGTAGCCACAGGACCGACATGGCTAGTTCAGTTCAGTTTCTGGTCAATGGTAACCCCCAAGATTTTGATACTCAGGAATTCAGTGATGATAATGCCATTGAATGACAAGGGGCAGTGGCTCGATTGATTCTTGTTGGAGATGTTCATTGTTTGGCACTTGTTTGGTGCAAATATTACATGCCACGTATCAGCCCAGATCTGGATATTGTACAAATCTTGCTGAATTTGGACATAGATTCCTTTAGGAGTTACAAATGGTGATGAATGTTGTGCAATCATCAGCAAACATCTCCAATATGTTTCAGTCAGAAATCCGTCTGGGCTAAAGGAGTTGAGAAGCACTGTGTTCTTCACAGTCACAAGCAGCTCTGTGTGCGCACTGGCTATAATTCCTGCTATAATAGCTGACATTGATCAGTGACTGCCTACCTACTGAAGCACAGCTTCCTCCCAGTGATTTTGAGGCACAGCATCTGATTACAGCTATCACCTGTTACAGCTTGAAATCTGATTGAGGCATCAAGCTGAGATTCACTACATTCATAACCAACAATCAGCTCTCTAAATATAAAAAAAACTGATAAAATTCAACTCAAACAGTCAAACAACAGCTCCAAATATTCTCAGAAATCAGAAATGAATGTTTAGAAACTTAACTTGATGGAAACTGGTTTTCTGTTAAACATCAGCTTTCTGAGGATTTTCCTGACTGGGCTTAACAGTTAAGTGAATTAAACTTTTCCATGCACCAATGTCCCTGGGTGAGGGGTGAGTGATTGAGGGTGCGATGGACTTGGCACAATCACAAAACCTAATGAGGCCAGTGTATGGAACACCAAAGAAGCACTTTAATTGAGTCATACATTTTTGGGCATGTTTCTGACAATAGACTTCTCAAAATTTAGAAGTTGAACATCAGATTCATAATCAAATGCCTGATTGAAACTGTAAAGAAATTTCTACCTCATTTATTTTCACATCTTGCATTAGCATAGCTCAAGGTCACAGAAGGATAAATGATGCACATCAATAAGTGTATTACACAAACATGTTATGAAAATGAAAATCTACCACTTGGGTAAATTGTACACAATGTCATTTTGTTTCTTTTTTTTTGAGAAAAGTCAAAGCATCTTAATCTTGTAAATCGTGGCACTTGATGGGCATAGAACTAGTGACAAATGTGTCACTTCATCACGTAGAAATAAATGTACAACTCTTTAACTTCTTCCTTCCCTGTGATCAAAGTACTAAAGACATTTTTCAGTTCTACTGCTGAAGCAACATGACCAGTGAGTTCAAAGTTCACCCCTGGATTTTCCAGGGTCAGTTCCAATTAACTACTCAGATCAGACTTCGGAAAAAAAACTTTTTTGAGATGTAGTATCACTGGTACGGCCAGCATATGTTGCCCTTGAACTGAGGGGCTTGAAGGCCATTCCAGTGAAAAGTTAAGAGGCAAATAAATTTCCTTGGGTCTGCAGTCACACGGACACCAAATGATATCCTTGCCTGAAAGTCATGCAAGAACCATTTGGGTTTTTGCAACAAACGTTGGTGACTTCATGGTCACTTTTACAGATGCTTGCAATTCCACATTTTGATTCCATTAGCTGCCAAGATAGAAGATGAACCCATACACTGTAAAGTATTAGCCTTAACCTCCGGCCTACTAGTCCAACAATAATACTGCCTCACTACCATCTCCATTGAGCCTGGCTATAGGAATTGATCAAATACTGGGGGTGGAGTGGTAAACAGTATAGCAACAGTTCTTCTAAGATTGCAATAAAAATTAAAGGGATGCAGAGACTCAACAGTAATGCTTACTTGGTGGTGTGAATTGTTTACAATGTCTGTAAATCTTTTAGACTGTTCCTCGTTTTTTGCAAAGCCCTTGTGGGTGAGAAAGTAATCAAAATAAATGTGGAATGTGCAAACAAGCAATAATGTAACACAGCAGCCAAAATGCATGGAAATTAGTTAAACTGAAGAGGAGATCACAAATCAGCTCAGAATATTTTGTCTTCACTTAGAGGTGATCTTCTGGGTTATCACTCTCAATGAGAGCAGAGGTAAATGAGCCAAAGAAAACTGAAATTGCAAGCTTCCCTCAGGTTCTTCATCCACTGGTACTGAGAAAGGCAGCATTAAATACATGATAAGCCTTCATCTGTTAAAGCTAAGCATTCTGATAAGTTTTGACTGCAGCTTTCGTTTCTGTGGGGAATCTGAAAACTTACTATAGTGATTGGAACAAGATCAGCCGGGTGCACCTCACAGATCCCTGATTGGGGCTGTTAATCTGGTCCAACAGGGAGCCCTGGCTGACAGAGAAGAACTGGAGTGTCAGGAGTTCTGCTCACTGTAGGAGCTGCTTCTGAGCTAGTTGAGTCAATGTCAAGTACTATGCATGTGTCAATAAAGGGTGACTTGGTGACGGGATACTGAACTCCATGGAGTTATTTCAGTGGCAATGAGAGAAAATCATGCCCCTGTAGAGATTCGCTTGCAACAGTCATCTTTGAGTTAGGGTAAACATTTCTGGCATCATGCCACTATATGGGAATCTTGACTCATTCAATCCTGCCATTGAAGACCAGGTCTAGTATCTGGAAAGAATGTGTTAACTTTTACTGGCAGATGACTTTGGGACAGACAAGAAGTAATGAGTAATTTTCCAGGGTTAGTTCCAATGAACTATTCAGATCAGACTTCGGGAAAAAAAAACTTTTCAGAGATGTAGCATCACTGGCACAAGCAGCATATGTTGTCTGCTTGTGGAGCCATAGCTTTTTCAGTGATTAGGAACCTAACTTTCCCTGAGGCACCAGATATTAAAACCTTTCAAGAGCAGATGGATTTAGTTGGGGAATATTATAACCACTAGCCTCTTCTAATTCTGAGATGCTGTCAGGTTTATTTGGCAATTCTAGAACCAGGGGAATCTGTTTTTGGGAGATTTGAAGAGGTTAAGATAACTGGCAGAATTATGTGATTTTGGTTTAAGTGAGATGCTGAGAGATCATTTGGGATGTGGGATTAATGATGTGACCATGCAAAAGCGGCTACTAGCTGAAGCCCAACTAGACTTCAAATGCACTTTACAGCTGGCTTTGTCAGTGGAAAATGTGGTAAGTGGCGTTTATGAGTTACAGGGTATTCTGACAGAAGTTGACACCCACACTAGGCCAACTGACCTTTGGGAACACCATTTGAGTGAAGGCGCTGCACAGTCATACTCAGGATATATCCTGAGTAGAGGGACTCTAGGTCAGCCTGCAGCAAACCCCCAAAATAAAACCAAGCCTCAGACAAATGGTGAAAATGTTCTCGACAATCTGGGTCGGCAGGCTGCCAGTGGTTGCTGCCAGTATGTGGACCTGAGATAGGAAAAAGGCCTAAACAGGCCTGAATTGAGTAAGAGAACTCATAGGCTAGTATCCAGGAAAGTGCACATGCTGCAAAGTCCACTACCACTGATTTGGAATAGTTAAATTACTTAGAAACATCCAAATCAAAACCAATCAAAATAAATGTCTTGTTAGCTGGTCTCCCAGTTCTAATGGAGGTGGACACCAGTGCAGCTGTATCAGTGATTGCAGAACTATTTTTTACCAAAATTCACTCTGAACTCTGATCCTTAAATTCGTGCAAGACCTTGGCTAGGCTGAAAACCTAATCCCGGGAATCTTTATAGATTAAGGGTACAACTTTGGTCCTGGTCTCTTATGAGAAAAAGCTGATTGAGATACCACTGATTGTGGTAGAAGGCCCAAGCTTGATGGGGTGAAATTGGTCGAGAAAGATTCACCTGGATTGGTTCAACATTTTTTGATTAGAAAATAGCTTCCTGAGTGAAGTCCTAATTAAATACCTGGAAGTTTTTCAGGAAGATCTCGGGACTATCAAAGGAGCCAAGACCACCTTGCATGTTGACCAGGAAGCAATCCCACAATTCTTCAAGGCCTGTCTACTGCCATTTCCCTAAAGGGCAAAAGTAGAGGCAGACATCAGCGGGTTGGAAAGCGAAGGAATCATCAATACAGTCCAGCTTGTAATCCAGTCATACTGATTATGAAGCCTTACGGGTCAGTTCACCTTTGTGGGGATTTCAAACAAGCAGTAAACTGCATTTCGTATTTAGATAACTACCCTTGCCTGGAGGACTTATGTGCAAAACTGGTGGGCAGCACAGTGGCTCAGTGGTTCGAACTGCTGCCTCATGGCTCCAGGGACCACAGTTCAGTTCCAGCCTTGGATGTCGTGTCTGTGTGGAGTTTACACATTCTCCCTGTGTCTGTGTGGGTTTCCTCCCATAGTCCAAAGATGTGCAGTTTAGATGAATTGGCCATGTTAAATTGCCCATAGTGTTCAGGGATGTGTAGGTGAGGTGCATTAGTCAGGGGAAACATAGAGCAATAGGGTAAAGGGATGGGTTACTCTTCAGAGGGTCAGTGTGGGCTTGTTGGGCTGAAAGGCCTGTTTTCATACCATAGGGATTTTATTCTATGATCAAAGCTGGACATGAGCCATGGAAACCTGCAATTGCGATTAGATGGGGACTCCCAGCAGTATGCTCCAATACACAAAACTGCGTTTGGAGGTGTCATCAGCTGTGCTGTTTTCCAGCGGATGATGGAGAACATTTTATAAGATCCATCGTTGGTCGTCATTTATCTGCATGATGTGCTAATAACCGAGAAGACTGATGAAGAGCATTTACAGAACTTGGACAGAGTACTTTAATGTTTCTCCAAGGCAGGAGTACCTCTTAGGAGGGAAAAATATATGTTCAAGGCACACCAGAGACCTACTTGGGTTACTGAGTCAACAAGACCCATTAGAAGATGGCAATCAAAGGTGCACTGGCTCCTGGGTCTGTACCAGAAAGTAGGTCTTTCCTTGGGTTGGTGAATTATTACACAAAATTCATGCATAACCTGGCCTTCCACCTTCTTTTGAAAAAGAGCCTTTCTTGGAAATGGTCTCATAGCCAAGATATGGCCTTTAGGGAAGTGAAGAAGCAGCTATTGTTGTCTAAGTCATTGGCATTAGATAATCACAAGTGAGATGTGCTGCTGACATGTGATACCTCCCCATACGGTATCAGGGTAGTATTGGCTCACCAGTGGCCCAAAGGAGAGGAACGTCCAAAAGCATATGCTTCATGGACGTCAGCTGATCCCAAACAAAAGAATGCCCAGACAGAGAAGGAAGTTTTGTCAGTTGTCTTTAGTGTGCTGATGTTCCACCAATACCTTTACTGCTACAAATCTTTAATAATAATGGACCACAAGCCTCTGCTTGGGCGACTTAAAGAGGACAGGGCCCTGCCGCCCATAGTTTAAAGTGGGCTCTCATTCTGAGTGCATACAATTGCAAGTTGGAACACCATCTGGGAGGCCATGTGGCAAATGCTGATGCCTTGAGCCTCCTCCTACTGGAAAAAGGAGTTGTAGCTAAAATAAATTTTAAAAAACACCCAGGGAGAAAATGTGCTATTCGAATGCTTATTGATATGGGTGAAACCAATGAACAGCAAGATCCCAAAGTGATTGTGTTTATGTGTAATGAATGTGCTGGCATGTTACAATGTAGCTGGGGCGATAAAAGTTAAGAACCACAGGTCACAATTTACAATGAGGATAATGGCTACTGATTCTCACCATTACAATGGGGGAAATCTGTCACTATTCACTGGAGTGTTCAATGTGCAGGTACATGGGGAACTTTATGTTTTACTGTCAGAGGCACTCTGTTCCTTCATACGGTGCCCTGTTGCACTCCTTGTCAATTAACCTGACATTGAAATGACTACAATGACATTTGTAACATCCTGTGCTTATTCATTAGTTTCACAATAAAAATAGCTGAGAAAATTAAGGCTGAGGCATTCAGGGGTAAATGAGTTTTTATTTTAATCATTGTGATAAGTGACAATTATTAATGAGCCATCTCTCTGGTTCTAAAGAAATTGTACAGTATGTGTACAATTGTATTCCCTCAGAAAAAAAGTCATGTTGATGACTAAAATAAGAACTTTCTTTTAACTTTAGATATCTGTCACTTTTCTCATAGAATCAGAATCCCTACAGAGCAGCAAGAGGCCATCCAGCCCATTAAGTCTGCACTGATCCTCCAAAGGGCATCCCACTCAGACCGACCTCATCCCCATGACCCCCTATTTATCATTGCCAATCCACCTGGCCTCCTCATTCATGCACACTACGGGACAAGTTAGTATGGCCAATCCACTTAACCTGCACATCTTTGGACTAATTAGAACATAGAACATAGAACAGTACAGCACAGAACAGGCCCTTCAGCCCACGATGTTGTGCCGACCATTGATCCTCTTGTAAGATAGACCTAATGTATGAACCCTCAAATTTCTGTGACCATGTGCATGTCCAGCAGTCTCTTAAATGTCCCCAATGACCTTGCTTCCACAACTGCTGCTGGCAACGCATTCCATGCTCTCACAACTCTGTGTAAAGAACCTGCCTCTGACATCCCCTCTATACTTTCCTCTAACCAGCTTAAAACTATGACCCCTCGTGTTAGTCATTTCTGCCCTGAGAAATAGTCTCTGGATGTCAACTCTATCTATGCCTCTCATTATCTTGTACACCTCAATTAGGTCCCCTCTCTTCCTTCTTTTTTCCAATGAAAAAAGTCCGAGCTCAGTCAACCTCTCTTCATAAGATAAGCCCTCCATTCCAGGCAGCATCCTGGTAAACCTCCTCTGAACTCTCTCCAAAGCATCCACATCTTTCCTATAATTGCGCGACCAGAACTGAACACAGTATTGCAAGTGCGGTCTAACCAAAGTTTTATAGAGCTACAACAAGATCTCATGGCTCTTAAACTCAACCCCCCTGTTAATGAAAGCCAAAACACCATATGCTTTCTTAACAACCCTGTCCACCTGGGTGGCCATTTTAAGGAATCTATGTACCTGCACACCAAGATCCTGCTGTTCCTCCACACTGCCAAGAATCCTGTCTTTAATCCTGTACTCAACTTTCAAGTTCGACTTTCCAAAATGCATTACTTCGCATTTATCCAGGTTGAACTCCATCTGCCACCTCTCAGCCCATCTCAGCATCCTGTCAATGTCATGCTGCAGCCTACAACAGTCCTCTATACTGTTAGCGCGGATGAAATGATCTCAGTCCGAGCCCAGAGTGCGGTTCGACAATCGGTAATTTATTAAAGTGTTTAACGCCGGCAGAGACCAACCGAGGTCCGAATCTCGATTGCTCTCCCGTTCCACGTGCGATGTTACAAGTTATATACTTCATGAGTCAGGATGTAGGAGATTGGGTATGAATGAGTGTGAATGGTGGTAATCATGGCTGGAGTATGTGTGAATGTCAAGCTTCCTGCCGTCCTCGGAGAGTCGGCAGCATACACAAAAGGTGTGCTGTTTATCTTTACGTAAATGGGTCCGGGTGCTATCTGCTTGTCTCTCCAGGAGGGCTGGAGGCTAGCACCCCCGTTTATTACTTCCAAAGTGTCTGTTAGATTCATCCTGTTCATTTGGTGTTTGCCTTTTGTGTAGGACTGTTTTGCATGATCAGGTTATGGGTGTGTGTCAGTTGGAACCTTGACGAGATTATAAAGTGGGTTTCGATCTGTGAGTCATGACCATTGTCTGGAGTCCTGACTAGTGTCTGGTCCGGTGTGTATTCGGATCTGTCTTTGGGCCCCCTTCTCCCGATCATGTGGTCGGGCTGGCAGCTGCTGTTTTAGAATGAATACTGTTTGCTTTAAAATGGATACTGCTGGCTCTCCCAATTGGGCCTTGCTCCATGGTAAACATGGGGCGGTTTATCACCCCCCTTCAATACTGTCAACGACACCTCCAACCTTTACATCAGCTTTGGAACTGCCCTCAAAGGAAAACAGAAATAACTGGAGAAACTCATCAGGTCTGGCAGTATCTGTGAAGAGAAAGTAGAGGTAATGTTTTGGGCTCAATGACCCTTCTTCAGAATTTCCCTGCCAATTAATACACTATTGCACTATAACGATAAAGTTATCATTGTCCTAATGGACTAGAGGACTGCTCTTTCATCACAGAGAGATGACTGGTAGTGGTTTAACCTGAGGGTCACCATGCCTTAGGCAAGGGCAGAGGATAAGAAGGAGAGTAATAATCTTAGCTGCTGTGGAAACTCAAGTCACGCTGTTGGCATCACTCCGTGTTGCAGATCAGCTGTCCAGCCAACTGAGCTAACTGACCCACCCCTAACCCCTTATTACATTGTGTCGAGCAAATGAACTCTATAGTGACAATAATGTGTAAGAGACAAAATGATTTCTTTTTAAAGTCATCATTGGTTACCTTTCATTATGTTAATAAATTATTTTTACTACTGGACAATAGAAGTGTCAATCATCTAGAAACTTTAATTATTTAAAAAACAAACATTTGTTTCTCTGGACCTCTGTTGTTTTAAAAGAGTAATTGATTTTTTGCAATCTAAGCCAAATCTTAACATATGTCCTTGGTTGAAGATCTTATTTTAATCATTGTGATAAGTGACAATTATTAATGAGCCGTCTCTCTGTCCTAAAAATATTATACAGTATGTGTACCATTGTATTCCTTCAGAAAAAAAACATGTTGATGAGGAAAGTAAGAACTTTCTTTTAACTTTAGATATCTGTCACTTTTCTCATAGAATCAGAATCCCTACAGAACAGCAAAAGGTCATCCAGCCCATTAAGTCTGCACCGACCCTACAAAGGGCATCCCACTCAGACCAATCTCATCCCCATAACCCCACATTTATCATTGCCAATCCACATGGCCTCCATGGGGCAAGTTAGTATGGCTTTATCTTTGTGGGCATTTCCTCCTAAGGTGAATATTCAAGCTAGGGATTGTACCAACTCTTGCTACACCCACGACTTGGTGATGAAAATCCAGGACTGTGTGTTTCACTGAGGATTCTTTAATTAGTTTTGGTGAAGAGTCTCATTGTTTCTTCACTTGTACACAAACATCACAGGTTCTCCCTAGGGCCACTGGAAAAGACACTAGTTTAAAGGAAATTATCTGCTCACAAAGCCACAGAAGGTCTGTGGGTCACAGTCCAATGCAATGAATGGCGAGTGCAGTTCCTTCACTAATGATAGCGAGATTTGGGCCAGTATCTTGCACAAGGCAGCACAAATCGCAACATATCGCCAATGCCTTTATGTCATCTAAATTTAGGAGTTCAGATTTATATACTTTGGCATTCCCATTGATTGTTTCCTGGCTGTATGTGACTCTGGAAAGGCTGGAATTTCTTGCCCATTCCTAATTTTTTGAGAAGCTGATGGAAGTTTTACTCATTGAATTATTGTAATGCTAATGTTCCCACGCGGATGTTAGATAGGGAATGTGAATGGTGCTTCTTTTTAACCTCACAGTATGTTTTTAGTTAGAGAGAACACAATTGAACCTTTTTAATCTATTGCTCTCGTTTACACTAAGAACTAGCCCTTCAGTATCAGTTCACGGATTTCAATAAGTCACTGGAACATATCTGTTTGGACACAACCAATTGAAGCAGGAAGTAAGTTTAAAGAATTTTTGATTTAAGTAAACATTGGTTGTAAAATGATTTATATTAAATTCTTTTTGTTTGGGTGACCTAAGAAATTTGAGAGAATAAAAATAAGCAAAGGAGAAAAAGAAGTGTTTTCTGAGCGGCGCAGTTAGAGTTTTTGAGGAATGAAGTCAGTAGATTATAACCGACAGCATCAATTACCTGCACACGGCCCAAAGACATGCCTGTCTTTGAGCCTGAGAAATGGGCCTAGGAAAAGGATGAAATAGTCTTAAGATTTGCAGGAAATATGTGGCAATTCAAGCAGAAAATTAGCAATTACATTTCATGTCATCAGTAATAACTATTTCAAAAAGATCTTTGGTTAATGTTAGACACTGCAACTGTAAATCAAATAGCTACACCTGTGTTCAATCAACTAGAATGTCCTCTGTGTAGCATTTGGCATTTTGGTTTAAATGTAGTTTTTACTACGATAAGCAAAACTGCTG
This sequence comes from Chiloscyllium punctatum, assembly GCF_047496795.1. Classification (NCBI taxonomy): domain Eukaryota; kingdom Metazoa; phylum Chordata; class Chondrichthyes; order Orectolobiformes; family Hemiscylliidae; genus Chiloscyllium; species Chiloscyllium punctatum. The sequence continues at coordinate 67,605,916 of NC_092740.1, forward strand.
ACACCAATTCAATGAACAAAATCTAGGAATTTGAAAGTAATTCATTTCATGGCATAACCTGACCTTGGTTCAAAAGAGCAGACATCTATTTACTTACTGGAAAGCAATATGTCTTATCTGAAACGGATTTCATTGCATTCAACAGATATAGACACAGGTACTTTAAGGAATAAGTTCAAAGCTGAAAGGGGCATAAAATGTGTCGCAGAAGGTTTACAACTTTTGGTCAAAGCTTGTAGAATCCTTCTAAGCTGTGGTTAAAGAAAACAATTCTCCAGTCTTTTATCTGACTACTGCTATTTTCTCATTTCAAAAACAGGCGTGAAGTCACAGTAAGAAAGCATCAAGCCAATACACAGTAAAGTTTCTTCCAGTGAAATTATCAAGATGTGTTATGCTGTAGTTAAATCCCTTTCGAATAGATCAATCCCTTTGGTGATTGCTGCTGCCATTTTGAAGAGTTATTATTAGCAACACACTTGGAGTTTGGATTTTATGGTTCCCAACAGATGGGTTGAAGCTGGGAACATATTTATTCCCTGAAAAGGAATCTTGCATCCAATGCTATGCCCCCAATTCATCTGAAATTCTGCAGGATGTAAGTGTGGAATTGAGCAGCCTGCCCATCATGGGCCCATTAATGTCCTGAAATAGCCAGTCAGTAGATGCTTAAAAGCTTTATCCCAACATCACCATTGTTTCATCCATGGCTGGACAAAGGCTGCACACATTCCTGATGAAGGGCTTTTGCCTGAAACGTCGATTTTCCTGCTCCTCGGATGCTGCCTGTCCTGTTGTGATTTTCCTGCACTACTCTAATCAAAGACTACACCAGATAGGATGTCAAGCAGCTTTCGCTGTCTAGGTTGAGGATGAGCAGGGAATAAATCCACTTTTGCATCTATCCTCATCTCAACAGTCTAACCCTCTCCTCGAGCCTTTTGAATTCAGCCCCTAAACTGCTCACCCCCTCCTACTCACACCCACCACTCCTGTCACTGCAAACTCCAATCCCGAACTTAGTTGGCTGCCTGCACTCTTCAGGACTGGGAGCACTTTGTAGACCCAGAATTGGCTACCTATGGAGCAGCTGGGCCATCCAATTGGCTGACAATTTTCCGAGACTGATAATAATGAGATGGGGTGAAAATCTTACGTTAATGCAATAATCACCATTCTCAGCATTAGATGACTGTGGGACAGCCATCAGGATCACGGTCAGCTTCCCCATAAACCTTTAGATGGAGGGGAAGGAGGAGGAGTCATGGTGTCCTGTAAAATTCAGCCTATCTGTTCACAAAAGATGTGCACCAACAAGCATACGCAACCTGTATGACAGAAAAAAAATTAAGCGGAGTAATTTTAGTGGAGGGTGAGGGGTTTATTCAACTGACAGTTTAAAGCTCCCTGTTGTAATAACAGGGTCTGATCTCAAAATAAAATCTATGGAAATTCTCGTGGATTCCCAAAGAAGCTCCGGTAGAATTGATAGATGAACTGGCACTTAGCAATCATATTAAAAGAGCATTGGAGAAGCTGAAGTTAAAATGGGGACTCAAACAAGAATGAAGGTTTCACTGCAAATGGATTCCATGAGGGAGGAATGCGAATGGCGAATGCTTTGGAATTTATGACTTTGGGCAATGAATCTGCAGTTTGAAAGTCAGTGTAAGGATGAACAGGGAAATCAAATGGTGAATTTATGCCAAGCAAAAATTCAGAGAGGTGTTCAGCATCAGGGTTGTGGAGCTTCAGGCAATATTGAATAAGGTGGTTTCAGTCTTTCCAGTGTTTAGTTGGTTCTGGCTCATACATGACTTGAAGTTTGACAAGCAGTCAATCACAGCTGAGGAGTTGGGTGAGCTGGTGAACACACATGAAGGAACACACTTATAGCCATCTGGAAGTGGAGCTCATACAGATAATGTTGCTGTGGAGAAGGATATAGATGAGAAATACAAAACGATCAATGGCAGAAATCTGAAAAACACAAGAGATGACTGATGGGCACAAGAAAAGTCTTTGGAAGAAATTTGGGGAGAAGCCTTTTAATTGGGGATCAATTACAGAAAAAGGGAAAAGATTGAAGACTCTGATTACAAAATTCTCCAATTCTAAAACATGGGAATTAAATAGCAATCAGTGATTGTTAACATTCAATGCCCAGGAGTTAGGTAATATGATGATCAGTTATCTGAATTGTTGATTGTCAGCTGTTAATCCATGAAACTAATCAATTTTGTTCAGGGGACTCTCTCATTTAACCAAAAGTGTGACCTGATCAGCTGTGGCCTGATCCAACCCATGAGCTGGTTCCCAATGTCCCTGCTGCAGCCTATCAACCCTAGCTGCCATGATACTCTGCAATGGAAATGTATTCTTTCAGAGCAATGTGTTAGAGAGGTGGCAGGATGGTTGTGGGCATCTGGCAAGTGCCGTATGCCAATTTCTGTGGATGCATGAAGACAGAGCCTGAGCATCACAACATGGAGAACTTTTTGGAGAAAATGAATTCATCAGTTACCCTCTTTGATTTGCATGTCAGGTTGACATAATGTTTAGCTCATTTAGCACATTTGGTAAGAGAATGAAGCTGAATATTCATAAAGCAAATTGGGTACTAACAAGGTGCTCAAAAGACAACAATTGCCTCAGTTGACAACTCACCACTGCCCAGCAAGAAACTCACCATTCAGCTTGTCAAAAATGTAAAAGCTGGAGCCAGATGCTCCCACTATTGAGATCAATCATGCTAGATTTCTTGACCAATTCTGTCATAACTCTTGCCATAGCCCACATCAATCAGACTGCTATACAGTTCCATCCGATGTTATTAAGACTGTTGGGAAATCTGAAGATATAAATATTCAGTATGCAAGACCTGAGGATATAGATAAACTGTGCAAGTTTCCACAATGTTCGACCAATCCCCACCCCAGTTCTTATGGCATTACTAGATTGGATGGAGCTTTATACAGTCTCCAGTATCAAATCTTTCAGAACCATTCTTCTTTACATCACTACTCCCATTCACACCAGCCCCTACCCTCAGCCCCTCTCTGGTCACCATTGCCTCTGCCTTCACAAATTCAGATCATCTGGGGTTTTCACAAATTTCAAGAATACATTTGCTTAAGCCTCAGAAAAAAGGTAGATCTTTGGCCTGATGTCTGTTGATCATTCGGTTTCTCAACCCTTGGTGATCTGTAAAGTTTCTCTGTATCGGAGGACCTTTCATCTTTTTAATGTGCTTTGCTGAGAATCTCATTCTGACTAAACCACGTAGTTGATCCATTACTTTATCCGAGGACCTTCAGTTTCCTGAAGTTATTTTGTAGTGGAATTCCTCACTGCTGAATCAGATTGTTACTTCTTTAATCCCATTAACTTCTTTCATAGAAGAAGCTGCACTGTTGGAACAAGCTTTTTGCTGTATCCAACATTTTTGGACCAATGAATTCCAGTGAGCTGTACTATTCATTCTTTTTCTCCTTATTTGCATATACTTCTATGTTTTGTTTTCTGTCAACTGATTTTTTTTCAGAGATGATATGACTGTTTTAAAGTCTTAACAATCCTGTGCAATTCAGGTTTTTTTTCAATGCATTATAAGGACTTTAATCTGTGTTGACGGTTCAGGCCACCACGTTAACGACTGAGCCAAAGGTGCATAGTTGCCAATTCCTCAACGTCTTAACGGTAAACTTTATAGAATATCTTCCTGATAGGAAGGTGGAATAACTTTCATCATGCACTAGTAAATCATCTGTAATTACAAAATACTATCAGTGCTCAAATAATGTGCTCGAAGCTAACTCTTTGAACTTGGTATTTATTATTGGATTGAGTTGAATTGAATTGAATTTATTGTCACATGTACCGAGGTACAGTGAAAAGCTTTGTGTGAGAGCAATACAGGCAGATCACATACTTAAAAAGGTTAGATCAGTAGATAACAGATAAACAGCGGCAAAAAGGGATTGATAAAGTAGACATGGAGAGCATGTTCCCTCATGTGGGGTAATCTTGAATACGTGGTCCTTGGTCCTACTTTGAGGATAACGGGTAGCAGTTTAAAACAGAAATGAGGAAAAAATGCATCTCTCAAAGATCGTGAATCTGTGGAATTCACTATCCTAGTCAACCCTTATTATATTTATTCTATTTACATAACAGACTTTTAAACTGTGTGGTATCTCAATGCTGTTTCAAATTTCCTTCGCAAGTCGATTTTTGCTTCTTCAATTTGCTGCCTTGTTTTCCTTGTCTTAAATTCTTTAAACCGTAACCCTTCAGTGCACATCTGAGTATTAAGCTGGTTTCTGGTTATAGTTCAAGATGCAGAATGTGGTCAGTTGGTGACAATGATCTGGGCACTTATAATTATTCCATGTTGTTGGAGGTGGCGTGGTGGCTCAGTGGTTAGCGCTGGGTTTGATTCCAGCCTTGGGTGACTGCTTGTGTGGAGTTTACACATTCTCACTGTGTCTGCATGGGTTTCCTCTGGGTGCTGCAGTTTTCTCTGACAGTCCAAAGAGATGCACTTTAGGTAGATTGGCCACGGTAAATTGCCCATAGCATCCAGGAATGTGCAGGCTAGGTGGACTAGTCTTGGGAAATGCAGGGTTACAGGGATAGGGTAGGGATCAAGGTGGGATACTTTTCAGACAGTCAGTCTGGACTCGATGGGCCAAGTAGACTCTTTTCACTCTGTAGGATTTTTATGATTCTATGTAATGTAGAAATGTTGCGATATTATTCTGCAAATTGTAGATTTTCCAATATTTTGCAGTCAAAATGTAGTGTTCTCAACCTTTACAGCCAAAATGGAAGTATCCCACCATTTGCAGACAAATGGAGATTTCCCACTTTTTCGACAATATGGACAATTTCCTGCATTTTCCTGATGATTGTAGTCTTGTGGCCATGTGGTTTAAATAATTGATCTCCCACTCTTAAAGTGGCCTCAATAAACTTCTTAGCTCTTTTTTTTAACTCTGCCTGGGTGTTTAAAGTGTGCCTTAGTCACGTTAATTCTGGCCTTGCCATGTTACCAGTGCTGTGACCTCACTTTAAATGACTTCTATTGCCCTTGATTTCGCTACTGTAGCCAAGATTGTGGTGCCTCTCCATCATGGCAGCCATGCTTGTTGCAAGTTCTGTTAAGCCTGTTCTGCACCATTAGTTTAAAGTTTTCATCTTTCCCTGTAGGGAATTTCAACTTTAATCATGGAGCTCCAATACCCGTTAATTTCCTAGTTGATTATCAAATCATGATTGCACCCTCTGATCTTGGCTTCCAATAGAACCTATAACCAGCAGATGTGACTAGCTTCAAGCTCACCCTTACTTGTCTTACTAGATCTAAAGCTCTCAGATCATTGACTTGACTTTCAAACTGTACTGGCATCCTACCATTAACATTTACCCAACCTCCTATGGATCAACAAAGAAATAATCATGTAATAGCACTATTATGTAACATATCAGTTAGGGTTTATTTGATTCAACCTGTTGCAACATTAACATTAAATAAATCTATACAAAATGTATCTTGACTTCCTTTAGAAATATCGCGTTGTAGAATAATTATGCTTGCTTATACTTTTCCTGAGGGCACTGAATGTAAAATAACTGATTCTGATTAAATGATGACGACAGCTTCTTTTTGATTTTATCAGACCTGTACTATTCAGTGTTTTGTACATTTGGGAACATCACATATTATATTTTAAATATATCATGCAAATCTGAAATGTTATTGAAATAAAGTCATGTCTGAAATCCAAGCGTCTTCAGTGTTCCAGCAATTACCTTCCCTCCATCATATGGTAAGAAATTGAGATGGTTGCACAAAAGTCAATACCGTTAGCAAATTCACCAATAGTGAAGCAGTCCATGTCTGCATGCAGCAACATCTAGACAGCATTCAGGCTTGGCTAAGAAGTAGTATAACGTTTGTGTCATACAAGTGCCAGGCAATGAAAATGCCAACGAGAGAACGTGGCCAACTTTCTTTAACATTTGGTGGTATTACCATGCTGAACCTCCATCCCGGGGGGTTGCCATAAATCAAAAACTGAACTGGATCAACCATATAAATACTGTGCCTATATGAGCAGGTCAGGGATTGGGAATGATGTGGTGAATAACTCATCTTCTGACTTTCGAAAACTGTCCACTATCTATTAAACATAAGTCAAGAATAAGATGGAATACTCTCCGTTTGTCTGAAAGAATGCAGTTCTAACAGCACTCAAGAAACTCAATATCACCCAGGACAAGCAGCCCTATTGGCATTCATTTTCTGTGTTACTGGGTCAAAGTTCTGAAATGCTTTGAGGGTGTCCTTGCACAAGCTGGACTGCAATGGCTCCATAAGATGACTTAGTATGTTTGCTTAAAAGTAATTACTATTGGACAAATAAAAGCTAGCCTCACAAGCTATGCTCCTCTCTTGGGAGGAAGTATTTTATTTATATTAATAAACATTTAATATATTTTTGCATTATTTTATTCTGCAGAGTGTATTTCAAGTACCATGTTTTTCACATTAATCTATGTTAGTTCCTTTGGCTTGCAAATGTTATGGCACTGACACATTGAATTATTTTGCCAAAGGTCAACTACATTTACTTCTCAACCTTTATAGAACCTGCAGTTGTGTACAGTGACACTTAGGTTAATGTATTAGTAACCAGACCACACTGCAATTAGGGACTGGGCTGTTAAATATATATTGTTGTTCTTGAATGTTTGCAGAAGTAATGGAAAACTAATACATTTGGACATTCATGCTTTAATCTAAGATTTTGTTTTTGTCTCATGTGTTTTGTAAAGAAATGGGTATTTGTTTTGTTGAGGACTAGTTTAAACCCCAATTTTAGATCTGACACTAACCTCAGAATGATTTCACTTTACTCCCTTTCCGTTTTGAACAGATAGAGAATGTACTGTTCACACCACACTGTTGGGGAATATAGATCCATCAGATTTTATTGGATTTTCCAGTAGGTATAAACTGATCTGGGACCTAACTTCTAATTCTGGAAGCATTTCAACTCCTCTGTGATTCAGAGATTTCCCACTCCAGGACATGAAGTTAAGAGGCACAGCAGGTTAAGACTGCAATCTTCCCATGGAGCTTTGATGACAGGAACATTCTTTAGATGTATTCAGTGTTCAGAGCAGAATGTTGTAAAGTGCCCATGCCAAGTGCACAAAATAAATAGCCCACAGTCTTGGAGGTTTTCACTCACTATTGATTCTAGAACTTGTGAAACTACATGGTATTTGGGCCAAATATAGACAAGAAGACTTCCTGCTGACTGCCATCTACTCTTAGCTGAAGAATCAGTACACCTCTTATGCTGAAAATCACTTGGAAGATATACTGAGGGCAGCATGAGCACAGAATGTACTCTTGGTTTGAAACTTAAATCTCTACCACCAAGAGTGGCTTAGTGATGCAATTAGCAGCTGACACGACTGAGATTTGAAGGATATGTGGGGTTGGGTTAGAGTGGGGCAGGGGTTGGAATTAGGGATCAAAGAGTAATTGGAGAGTATGGATAGGGATAGGGAGTAGGAGTGGGAGGGTCAGGTCAAAAGACTTGGCTAGGTGAGGATGTTGATTTTAGGAATTTGTAATCATACTACTAAATATTGACCGTCAACAAATTGTAGCAATTTTCTGACAGTTTATTGAGAATGTTAAAATGCAGCAGCTTGTATATGATGTGCTTGTTAATTAGACAACGAAAACAACACAACGATGATAATTGGGGATATTGTTACGATACCAGAGGACAAAAGACTGCTGCAGTGGAATTCAGTGTTCAGAGCAGAAGTTCCTGTTTAAGTTGTGAAGGCAGAAATTGGCTGTCTAGCTCAGATGTTAGGTAACATTTTCCTCAGTCTTCCTCCTATTCTTCTAGTTCAGCTTCCATTTGGAGAAAATAGCTTTCTGAGGATCATCCATTGAAGACCAGCTGATGAAGACCACTGCATACAAGGTCTGCCCCATGAGAATTCCCCTCTGCCCTGAGCATGTTGACATACCCTATTTCCAGGGCAGGTAATTTAGATTCCATCAATCAATGATCTGATTACTTTTGGCTAATGACCTCCTCCATTTAAAGATTAGTTTTCATTCCTTCTCATAACAAAATCTTCTTATTTTCAAAATCTTTACACTCATAATTAGGCAGCATGTCGTTCAATAAATCTTTTACTTATGCTTGTGGAAGGCTAGTTACTATTATAACATAATTAAATGTGATTTAATGTTACAAAGGAAATACCAAATGTGGAATACTAAAAGCTCACAGATTTAAAAGTGGCCTCAATTTCCAAAAGGGATCAAGATGACACCACAGATTAGAGGCACTGAGGTAGAGAGTGAAGACAGGATTGTCAACATCAGAGAGGTTGGAATCAGAGGTGTCAGTGAGGAGCACTTTGGGAGGGCTGGAGGTCAGGGTGAAATCAGCTAACTGGTGGACACATTGCAGATTGTGCAGGGAGCAGTTTGAGAATGTCAGTGGCAGAAGTTGGACATAGTGGAGGAAGAGGAATTGATTACCTCAGTGGGGGAGATCTGAGGCCTCACAGAGGAATGTCAATTGCCTTGAGTGGATAGACAGATATAAGGCCTTGATGAGGGAAAAGGTCAGAGAATTCAAATGGGGAGGTAGGGGTTAAGAGTTAGAGAAAGCTGATGAGAGTCACAATGTGGTCAATTCACCAAGTTTTAGATATGTATACTAGATGAGATGATGGATTCAGGTCAGATCCACCCATTCAAAACTGGGCATCTGTAAAGCATCATGCGTGGATGACTGGCAACATAGTCATATTCAACTACACTCTGTAACCTTGTGTCCTGGCCTATCACTCACTCTAGCATTACCATCAAGCCATGGGATCAACCTTGGTACAATGATGGGTGCAGTAGGGCACACCAGGAGCAGTACCAGGCCCAGGCATGAAAAAGAAGATGTCAGCCTGGTGAAATATGCCCCAGGATTATGTACATGCCGAAACCAGAAACAGAAGCAGAAGCACACTATGGATAAAGTCCACATCATATGATCTTATCAGTTCTCTGGTAGCCTGTCACATCCAGTCAGGAATGATGATAGATATGTAAATAACTAACAAGAGGATGTGTACTCCATGAACATTCCCATTCTAAGTGACAAGGGAGCTGAGCATGTCAGTGCAAATCTCAAGGATTAAGCAATTGCAGCCACCTTCAGCCAGAAGTGGTGATTGTATGGTTCATCTCAGCCTCCTGCTGAGGCCTCCAACAGCTTAGATTCCAAGATTCAGTCAATTTGATTCACTTCAGGTGATCTCAAGAATTGCCTGACAGCACAAGACACAGCAAAGGGTATGGGTTCAGACAACATTCAGCTGTAGTATTTAATATTTCTGTTCTGGGACTAGCTGTGCCCTTAGCCAAATAATTCTATTGGAGCTACAGAAATGGCATCTACCACGTAATGTGGAAGATTGCACAGTCACCAAAATACAAGACAAATCCAAGCTGACAATCAGTCTACTCTTAATCATCAGCAAAATGAAAGAAGGTACAAATGGTTGTGTGATCAAGTGGTACTTATTCACCAATATCATGCTCAGTGACGTTGGTTCTGTCAGCATCACTCAACTCCAGATCTCATAGCAGCCTTTGTCTAAATGTGGGGAAAAGAACTGAGCTCTAAAGGTGAGATGTGAATGACATTAATCATTTCATTCATTGTTGTAGCTATGAGTCGAGAAAAAAGACTGAAGGCAGCGAAAATCAGGGTAAGTTTCTCGACCATCTAGTGACCTATGCCAATCTTTAGCTGTTCTTCAATGATCTATTCATAATCATAAGCTTGGAAGTGATGATATGTTTTGATATGCTCCAGTGTCCAAAACAATTTTTAACTCCTCAGATAATAATGAAGTCCTTACTTACATATAGTAAGAGCAGGATAATGTTTGGAGTTGGACTGGAAGATGGCCTGGAACACCTGCACCATACAAATGTTTGGCAGTGGCCATTGGCCAAACAAAAAGAGTCTAACCTTTGTTCCACGACATATGACATCATTACCCTCAAACATTACCCTCCCTAAGTTCCAGCAGCAAAACTATCCGGAGGGTCACCATTGACAGGAAATTTAACTGGAGAAGCCAAGTAAATACTATGACTTCAAGAGCATGTGGAATGTGAGGGATTCTCTTATGAGTAACTCACCCCCTCATAACCTAAAGCCTTCCCACCACCTATTCTCCACTTCCTGGATGAGTCCAGGCCCAACATCATTCAACAAGTTAAACCAATATCGCATATAAAGCAGCCTATTTTATTGGATTCTCCATTCACCACCATAGCAGCATAGAGAAAATCTATATCAATTGAACACAACCTTCTCATGGGCAGTTTAATGTGCACCATAAGTGCTACTGAGTTGTATATCCCATAAAGAAACTTTTAAAAAGTTAGCTAAGTGGCATGTAAGATAGAATGGAAGGGGAGTAGAAATACAACTGACCCAGGTCATATTCCAAATTCATGGCTATCTACGTATAATCCCTTTAGAATTTCATCCACAAAGTGCCTACTTCCCCTGAAACAAAAGCAATCTTCTTCTGCTAATCTCAGTTGTGAACTGGTAAGTGGTGCATTCATGGATTTAACCTAGATTGATTTGTTCTTGTAATCTCTCCCGATGGAAAAAAACAAGGTTCAAGAAATTACTGTACCTGCTTCTGGCATTGCAGACATGGGACGATTAAAATTGAAATGTATTATTTACAATATCTTAAAATCATTAGCTGCTATAATGCTGTCCTCCTTTAAGATTACATGGGACAAGAATAAAACACTCTATATATATATATATATATATATATATATATAGAACAATGAAGATTGAAGGCTTTAATTATAATTTAATGCGTTTTAATGTAAAATTGTTAAATTAGACTTAGATTACTTTTTCATAAACTCCTTTCTGGAACTACTTTAATTTGAACACAATCCAGAGAGAGCTACTTGCTAATTCTGAAATTCTGCAAACTATAATAACACATCCCAAATGTCTCACCATGATTGAATGGTCATTGTTAGCAAAAAGCTACATATATTTTAATAGATCCCAAATTGACTGTGAACTTTTTTTTTATTTTTGTTTAAATATTTAATCATTACAGTCCTTAAGAAATAGCATGATTGTATTGAGAGCTTTTTATTCATAAACATTACTTCATGGCGTTATCACAAATAAAAAATTGACTGTGCAGTCTGTTCTTTTGTTCATCAAATTTATGATAGCTATTATACTGAAGGCATTATGAAGTGAAAACAGATACTAGATTTTTTTGAGGTTTTAGAGGAACATGATTTTCTGTAGAATATTACTTGACAAGTGTCGACACAATGTGCTTGTCTACTGGGATTACGAGGTATATCACTACATGGCTGAATGTGACATATTATCCTGACAGCTGTCAGCTTCCAGAATGAATGAGAAACTACAGGCTGAACTTTATATGTTTTTAGCTAAATGTCAGTTAGATTGAAATTTTTGGAGGTTTTCTTGCAGAGCAGCCTCTCAAGGTATCTAACCATATCTTAACCAACTCACCTCATTATCTATTGATCTCACCCTCTGGAGTCCCTCTCACCTGATTCTAGCCCCAGCTTATCATGCAACTGCTGTGTGCAGACTCACATTCACCTCTTTCTAAGTCATTCCTGGTAACCTCTGCGTTAATGAGGTGCCAGTGACAGATTTTCAAGAATCAGTAGCATTCTGCAAATCACCTTAGACCAGGACATAATCCTTAAACACATTCATCCTGCACGTATTGCAGATGGCAAGGAAATGATTGCAAATGAAATATAGCTGGAGTTTGTTTCACAAGCTTCTATATAGTTGCTTCTTCAATGCCCTCGACTCAAGCAGATGTCAATCGCACACTTTGGTCCATCAAACTGAAACTTACTCTGCCCAGCCTAGTAGTTGATCCAGCCATTTTCCAGTTGAATTTCACTTCTTGAGAACTACAAATGATGACAGGGAACACATCTAGTGTCTGTTAGCACTGGCTTCTAACTGGTCACTGGATACCACCCTGGAGCTTCCATGTCCTCTTTTACCTCTCACAAACTTGACAGCCCATTTCCACTCATTTCCCATGTAGAGAACCATCACATTAAGATTTGCTTGAGTAACCTGCCCGAGCCCAGCCAGTACATCTTAGTAACGCCTACCCTGGTCATCTGTGATCCCCAAATGGAGGCCATTGCCAATAATTCTCTTTCCTGTAGCCTACAGTGCCATCTGATGCTGATTCTCCCACTGCCCTTGTGTTTCCCTGTCATTATCCATGCCCCACCTCAATTTTTACCTCTGTTTACTCTCAGCGTGGGTTGTCTCACTCCTTTTGGCAGTGCTTACTCTTCCACTGCCCTTCAACAATGGATCCCCAGCATGTTACTTACCCTAGACCTCTGATCAACTTCGATAAGCAACACCTAGACTGACCAAACCCCTAAGTGCTGTCATTGCAGTTCCCCAATTGATGCTACTTGATTCCCCTAACTGCTTATGATGGCCCTATAGGACTGAGCGTTGCCTGCTCCTGCACTGTGATCGGACATCACTCCTGACTGCAAATCTCCTGAGCAGAAGAAAGGTCATAGCCAATACCCTGAAATGTGTGCAGACCATGCCTATGACTGGTGGCACCAGAGCACACTAATGGACAGCAGCATCCTTTTGACTGGACTGAGGACTAGCCTCACCAATGTTCAGACATTGGGTTGAATAAACATGCAGTATGTTTGCCACGAAGGTGGCTGGCACATGCTGTAGGTGTTAGATTGATGGCTTGCTGTGCCAAGATGATGTCCCTTCATGCCAGACAAATCCCTATGAGCAAACATGATAAGCAGTCTGTCAGTGTGTCTGCACAAAACAGTACATCAATGCAGCAGTACGAGTAACCTTTGAGTATACATGCTAACAGGCACAGCACAGCATAGAAGCAAGACAAGGCATGGGTGTTGTAAGCAATCAGGTAGACACCAAGTAAGTGAGAGTGGAGAGGAGCAAGCAGCACTGAGATGCGATTCATGGGCTGGACACCCATCCAGCTGTACAAAATGTCCTTGCAGCAGCCTCTCAGTGTTGATTACTGCAGCATCCTGCATACAGATCGGCACTTTCCAAACATTACTAGAAACACATTCTGACTTCCAGGTCAAGAGTTTTTTTGCATCTGCACATTAATGAAATGAGATCTGGAGTTAAAAAAAAGCACTCAACAAGCTATAACTCCCCTAACAGGCAACTTGCTGCTGCCTAGTGAGAATCTTGCTTCACCGTTCGGCAGATACCTACAAAGTGCAACAAGCAGCTTCTGACATCAAGACAATCCTCACCAGAATTCCTAAAGGGTTCTGCCAAAAATGTTGCTATGTTCCACACTGTTCAAGCCCTTCCCTATAAGGCGCGGTTTTGTGGAAAGCATGCAAAACAGGGCAGGTAGTCAGCTGGGACTTTTACATAACATGGGCTTGTGCCAATATTAGCAGCCTGCTAAACCATACGTAAACAAAACATTAAAGATTATTTGTTAAAAAAAATTCATTCACAGGATGTGGGTGCTATTGGCTAGGCCAGAATTTATTGCCCTTCCCTAATTGCCCAGTGGGCATTTAAGAGTCAGCCACCTTGATGTGGGTCTGGAGTCACATGTAGGCCAGTCCAAATAGGATGGGCGATTTCCTTCCCTAAAGGATACTAATGAACAAATGGATTTGTTCTGACAAACTGTGGTTGAGAAATATGTTGGGCAATCCAATGACCACTTTTACAGAATTACTGCTACACTTGAAGATGCATTGGTCTTAAAGCAAAAGCAATATATTAGCAAGAGGAAGACATGAGTATCACAGAAAATAGCAGAAAATTGCAAAGGTGGAAAGATTCCTTTCATTGAAGTGAGCATCATGCAATTATAATGATGATGGCTGGTGACAAGAGATTTGCCAACATGGTAACTGCTGCCAAATTGACAGAAATGGCTCAAGTAGTGAGTAGCAACTCCTTTATTTCCAGCACAACTTTCATTCATTCATTTGTGGGATGTGGGTGTCGCTCAGTGGCCAGCATTTATTTCCTCCCCCGTTGTCCTTGAGGAGGTTGTGATGCCTTCTTGAACTGCTGCAACTCACCTTCTGTGAGCTGACCCACAATGCAATTGGGGAGGGAATTCCAGGATTTTGACCCAGTGACAGTGAAGGAACTGTGATATATTTCCAAGTCAGGATGGTGAGTGGCTTGGAGGAGAATTAAAGATATATGGTGTTCCCATATATCTACTACTCCTGTCCTTCTAGAGGGAGTTGATGCTTGTGGATGTACTGCCAATCAAGCATGTTGCTTTGTCTTGGATGAGGTTTAATCACCAACTTGGTCAGCAAAGTAAGAGTTTCTGCTTCAAACTGTTGTTAATTGTATATGTTGTATTTTATCACATTGTAGACCTATATTTATCATAAAAATAGATTTAAAATTCTATGGGCATCATATTGTGCACTAAATGAACTGTACTGACACCTGCAATTGGAAAGATCCAGTCAGTTGGAGACAGCATTCTTAAATGCATGTACGTTTTTTGAAGTCTCACTATCTTTGCAGAATTTCTCTGAAAAACGACAAGAATTCTCAACTAGTTGTCCAATTAAACAGACTGTGACTGACAATAACATGTGCTATTTTGTCATGCAGGAAAGACTGTGCACAATTCCTAACAAGGACAGGCTGCTGGAAGAGAGACAGTGGAAGAGGACACAAGCCTAATTTTGGCAACTTACTCACTAATAATGTAAAAGAGGGAGATATGGGAGAGTCAGCACCCACATGTTAAGTGATTATATCCAAAAATCAGAAATTGTCTCTCATTTCTCAGTATAACATAGGTCTTACATGAAGAAAAAAGTGCGCATCAGGGAGCTCATTACATTTCTAAGTTTTATGATTCCCGAGCACCTGGAATGAAGAAAATTGCATCAGGAGGAGAAAAAGTTTGAAATGATTAATTGCAGAACCTTCAATATCTGACACCATTGGCTGAGACTGCACTCCACCTTCCCGGCAGATGAACTCTCAGCAATGACCAGCCAAAGTAGGTTACCTCAATTAGATACAAATAGTTGCAGATAAGAAACAGGTTATTCCCAATTCACAAGCAGGTTGAAGGATAAGGTTTTGAGGTGTAAATGGGTTTACCTGAGATTAGGAGATATCAGAATGTGCCAGTGAGAATTCTGAAGGATTTAAGTCGAGTAATTGTCAAGTCTTCCTTCAATTGTCTCGCAGTCTGGTTAGAGCACACCTGGAGTATTGTGTTCAGTTTTGGTCTCCTTAACTCAGGAAAGATATAATTGCTGCAGAGGAAGTGCAACAAAAGTCTAGCAGACTTGTTTCTGGGACGGCAGGTCTGTCCTGTGAAGAGAGGTTGGGCAAAATGGTTCTGTATTTCCTAGGCCTTTGAAAAATGAGAGTTGACCTCACTGAAAAGTACAAAATACTTAAAGTGAGGCAGGTAAAATGTTTTCCCTGATTGAGAAGCCAACAACCAGGGGGCATAATTTATAATAAGGGGAATCCTTTTTAAGATTGAGATCAGGATTCTTTTTCAGGGGTGATAAACCTTTGAACTTCTTTACCCCAGAGGGTGGTGAAAGCCCGGCCTTTGAGTGTATTTGGAGTTGAAGTTGATAAATATTTACTTCGCAATGGCATAAAGGGTTACATGTTTGTTGTGAATAAAACACATTGAATTGCTCGATCAGCTAAAATCATATTAAATAATAGAGCAGAGCTTCAATGGGCTGAAGGGCTTTTTCCTGTTCCTAAGTTCCTGGCAATTACCTCAGGAGTGTTCTCATGAAAGGTCAAAATATTAGGTCTTGAGATACTAATGAGAGAAATACAATTCATTCAACCGAGCCTGTCATCACATCTAAGAGAAGGCATGGATTATTCCTCCACTGATCTCCCCAGACGTTTGTGTCAATATTTGTAGGAAGAAAAACTTCCTGACACAATTCTAAATTTATCTTTTCTGAGCTTAGATTGTGGCCTTATGCTGCTGTCATCAGCTAGTTAGAGAGAGAGTCTCCTATTTAATGATTTTCCAAACACGGCATGCAAAGAAACATTTGATTTAATAGTAGTTTCTTCTAGACTAATGACATGAGTAGATTGTTGATGTTGTTGACAGCAATTCATGTTGAAATTTCCCCCAAATTGCAATATTGCATAAAACAATCAGAAATCAACACAAACAATCAGGGCCTGAGGCAAGTGTGGAGTCTATGACATAATGCTTCCTTAAGTTCCTTTATGTTTTGTTGATGTGATGGCATTCAGAGAGTGAATTTGTAAAATCATAGCTGCACAGTTTCTTGGAGAAAATACAATTGTAAAAAGGTTATTTGAATACACAGATTCTGATGCCATAATAAGCACTTAGAAAAATAGAGAATACAACGCGCATCTCACTGAGGAGAAATAAAGAAAATGCATCGAAAACAGCTAAAAACCATAAGAAATTGTTGGGTCTTGCTTCACCTAAACATTTGCATGCCAACTTTTACTTATTAAGAACTGAATACGTGGAAATATACTCTTTGAACCCACACATGGCGGGAACAGCCATGTCATTCAGCTAAATCTAGGTCTCGGTGGATATAATTTGCTAGCATTATAAATATTTGATCTATAGCAAAGCTCTGGCATGAAACCAGTATAAACCACTTACAAGAACATTTCTTTGGTAAAACCTGGTTCGATGTAGCTTTTATCCTATTGTTGCGATGGAAATAATGAAGAAATACCAGGCTATTAAATTAAAGAAGAATTAGGCTGCTTCTTCATCTCCATCAATAATCCTAAAATGATCCTTTTTATTGGAGTTATCTCTATCACCAGGTAGAAAGGCTCAATATATTTTAGGTTAATAGCCCCTGTATGGATCACTTAAATTTAGAAGCTATAAGCTAGATTTTCAGACACAAGATATCAAAGCATTTTTCTTTGGGAATTGACCAAAGCCCTTTGATGGACTATATTTTTCAATTATTTTCCCTGCTGAGATTTATTTGCAGACTTAATACACGGGGGTATCTGCAGAATAATCCCAAAAGCAGCAGGCAGTTGGCAGATCTAAGCAGTTCCTCACCCAATGAATCAGAACAAAGTTCTGTCAAACTCTCACACTGAGTTGTGTTATTAAAGGTCATGGAATAGTTGACAAATTGTCTGGATAGATTGAGTATTGATTGCCAACTAAGGCAGAGGGCAGTGATAAAAGGAAAAATTCTACCTGGGAAAAAAAAAGTGGATTTTTCCTGGTAACCAATTGTTTACAATTTTTGTGACTGTTGTAGCAAAGGGCACTTGCATTGATGATATCACAAAGTTTTATGAACAAGCAATGAGTTGATAAAAGATAATATTGAGAGAGATTTTCCCAATTATGCCGAAGACCCAATTCATTAATGATGGGTCTTAATGTAGATAATGTGGAGTAATAGACAGTAATAACGAAAAAAAAATTAGCAGGAACTCAGAATAGAGCTGATTGAGAGTATTACTGACCACATTCTGGAACCATCGAATCAGGTAGTAGGTTAGGTAGTAGAAAGTTAGGTACTTTCTACAAAGACAAATTAGTCATTGGACTATGTTACTCAAAAGTGGTTATTCTGATGTATACAGATCAGTACAAATTTCATTTCCACAGTGGAAGTTGCATAATTTGCCACCAAAACCTTTCGAAGGTTATAAATGCAAAAGGTTTCCCTGAAAAGCCACTAAAGTTATTTCAGACTTTAGGGGACTGGGTTATGAGAAAAAAAACTGATGTGTGAGAGAGATTCAATGGTTGAAAGGAGCCCTAACATGCTTCTCCAAAACAAAGGTGGAATTAAACAAGCTAGCATCAGCAGCATTTGTCTAGAGGACAAAACCGAGTTCATAAGCATTGAACTACAGTAGAAAATACATTTCCTCCATGATAGGATATTGGATTTTGTTTTGGAAACAAATTTCAAGAGAATGAAATTGATTTGGGGTTAATTAACATCTACAAAACAAGGAACTGGATTGCAATTTGGTGAGAAACATAATTAGGATTCTTCTTATTTATGTATTTATATAAACAACTCTATTTGACTTGTTGCATGAAAAGCAATTAGTGTTCTGTAAGGTAACAAGTAGTGTAGCAGAATGACCATATTGGAGTAATGATATGTGGGTATCAAGTGAATTGTGTTTGATGAGTCCAGGATTTTGTTTTGATTTTTATTTGTGACAATGTTCTCTTAAATATCAAGCTTAGATACTATTTCAGTGAAGTTCCAAATGGATGCGAAGCTGTAGCATAAAACGACCTGAAATCAGACATAATGTGGAAACTTCACATTGGGGGTTTGTTAATCACCAAGGCAGTCAGGATTTTCAACATGGAATAATGTTAGATCGATACTCAGCGACAGCTGCAAATGCTATCACCAATGTGGACCCTTCATTTATTCCTTGCAAATGTTAGACATAATCATTGGAAGTTAAGAAAATGAACTTTATTTGTTTCCAACACTCTGATCACAAACCTACCTTGATATTTTGGAATAACTGTAAGTTTCAGCACCAACTCTAGTTCAGTTTCAATGATTGTAAACTCACACTGACAGACAGAAAATTGCCTATTTATAAATATACCCCTATTATGAGGTTTGACTTTAATACTATGTGATGCCCTGAAGCCTGCTTTAGTCTTCTACAAAAGACAATGCTGCAGACTGTAACATACATAACAGTCTTACCTAGTGATTCCCTCGCATTCCCCTCACACTGGGCATTTCTTTTCTGCAGTAGCGTATGTTCTTCCTTGTCCTGCTCAATTTTGCGACTACAAATCAGCACACTGATTTCTCAGAGGACTTTAACTTTTTTCTGGATGCAAAAGCTTTCCAACATATTTCTTAAAGCATTTTTGGTGCACAGAAAAAATAAATTAAGCAAAACATTCATTGCCTTCGTCTATATTATGTAAGGGAGATATACATTTTGATTTCCAATGACAAAACCTCTCAAAATATATTAAGAAGATAGCCTAGACCCTAACATTTTCCTATTTTAAAGGCAGTGCCAGGCCTTGTGTTCCGGATGCTATTCGATTGGTCAAACTACTTGTCTTGAAGCAAAAGATGAAGTCGGAAAACAATAACACTGTTGCAAAACTTAACAGAATAATAAATTACTTAACTATTAAACATTAACTATTCCAATACAGCAACTTCCCATAAACACACCCTTGGCAAATTCAGTAAAATAGGTCGTCTCACAATCAATTCTCCAGTCTAGGATGAAAACATCAAGAGAAAATTCTGAGAGAGAAAGTAACGGGAAGAGATGTCCTGCAGCTTCCAATCTCAGCTTGAAGATCCCAGCAACTCCGACTGAAAATGAAAGCTAAAATTCCTGTATCTGGGGGATCCTGACCTCACCCTTTCAGACTGCTTCTATTGTTTCAGCTTTAAAAAAAAATCAAGGCCTCACAAGCTGTTTACTTTATTGGATTCAAATCAGACAGCTTCTCATCTCTGTCATAAAACCTCTCTTCAAGAACAAAACCAGGACAAAATACCTCTTAAAGCTATAGTATCGTCAAACCAACCCCCAAGGAAATGTGAACTGCGTACCCAAAAACATATAGAGTAGAACCTCGATTATCTGAGCAAGAGGGGCAGAGAGTATTTTGGTTAGATAATTGATCGTTTGGATTAAACTAGTAACAAGCAACAATTTGAGTGCAGGTTATCCGTACATTTCTTGGTTATCCAGCAATGTACGCCATATTGACATTTAACTGATAACTGTATGCTGAGTAATGCTATTTTACGGGACCTTGAGATCTTGTTAAGATAATCTGAAATTCGGATAATTGATGTTCGGATAATCAAGGTTCTACTGTATTATGGTTCTGGTTCCACCTGGGGAGGGAGTCGCCAATCTGAGAACTGCCATTTAATCACTTTGCCAGAGCCAAATTGGCAAACCCTAGTGAGGGGAATGGGGAACCTGGTGTACAGGGCAGGAGGAAGCAACCGAGGAGAACTGGACCCAAAGGCTGGTACTCCTATACTTGCCCAACCACCAGACCTAGAAAGAAAAGCTGTTGGTCTGTGGTGAAATGTTGTCTCCTCCCTTATGGCAGGTTCAGTGGCAGTGGGTATTTAAATATTAGGAGGGTGGAGGGTGAAGGTCACCCCACTTTCATGTCCCCACTCCTGCTAATGCCCTTGTATATCGTCTCCTCTTCTTCAATGATTAAGGCATTTGTGTGGCCAACTAATGCTCACTTAAGGACCTCTCTTCAGTCCACATCTGAATTAGCTCAGCAGCAGACAAGGGGAGCACAACAAACAAGCTAATGCATATTTGCTTGCAGAAATGGCATTCCATGCCTGATCAAACAGTTGGCATTGAGACGGTAGGGTACTGAGGAGCCTCCACCCTTTCCACCAACAGTACCTCTCCAGCAGCTCCTGCCTGCCCAACACTCACCTCTGCCTGGCTCATTGACCTGGGGCCTAGGGTACTGTGCTAACCAGCACAGAACAGCTGAGAGTTTTGTATGAGCCAGCAACCCATGTCAGGCAAGTCTTCTACCTTCAGGGTTTTTGGACCCACGGAATGACTGCCGTTTTCTGTCAAGTGTCTAAGTGCAGCAGGCGTTCCTGAAAAGAGGAGCTACATTGCTACGGGTAATTGTTTAGCTGGAAGCTGAGATCACCATCTAATCCACAAGATTCCACCATTGGTGAGGACCTTTCCCGCCCTGAGTTAAACTGCAATGATAGATGGAAGCCTTTAAGTGGCTGTGACTAGCTCAGCCAGACAATCAGATCTTAACCACACAAAAAAGGTTACAATATAAAATAATGTTCTACAATTTATTTAAACTCAAATGCCTTCACATCAGGAACCGCAGGAGGAAAGCTTGTTAATGCATAGGCATTTTTTTTGCACAACTTTCTTTAGAAGCTGTAGAGTTGCAATTGTGTGACCATAAACCTTTTTGGATGAATTCACAGCAGTTAAACAAACAGCAATTAACGTGACTTTATATTGAAAATGCTGCATATAAAATGTTGAATTAGCAAAATGTCAATTCAAATTAGTTTAAATAACTCAACTAAATAACTTTGAACACATAGCAGGTGTTAAACATTTCAGAAGACGAAAGTATGAATGGGACGTTTGTCCAAATTCTAAAACCTTGTCCCTTTCAGTAATCTGAAGAAAAGTGGCGACTCCGTGACACAGCGACAAGAGGTCATCATCAGCCTGTGAACATTGTCTTTAAGACTGAATAACCCGGACGGCTTATGCTACAAAACAAACCACAGAGTCTTTGAAATGTTTTAAATATTCAGAGGTGGTTAAATCCTCTCCACATATGTCTCACAGCAGGTTTTAAGATTATTAAAGTAGTTCAACATAAATCTCTTTCATTGTAAGTACACCGAAATCTGCTCCCTACTGGGCAACATTTCACTGCATCACACATCAATGAACGCCGCAATGCTCTGAGCAGACAAACAACCTCTGCAACATGGTCAGAGATTTCAGAATCAGTGAATATTCCATAGAAAGAAAGGCAACCCAAAATCAATTGATTTTTCTTGAAGGAAAGCAGTGATTATAACGGCAATTTATAAATTCCATGGACTGGACTTAATGGACTGAGGGGACATTTTTCTAGGGCAAGGGAGGCTTTAAGTTGAAGGCCAAACTATTGCTCCCAGTGTCGGCCCACTCTCCCACACACCTCCTGCAATTTTACAAGTTGTGGGGAATATGTCTTCCTTGGAACAATTGAGACCCTTAAGTGGCCAATTAACAGCCAACTTAAGGAGCCAACTCCTTTTACCCGCTGCCAGCATTTAACCTACAGTACGACAGGCCCACTTCAAGTGTGCAGCTCAGGAACTCTCAGTGTCTGGGTTAATGACCAGGATAGGAGGCTTATCTCCATTATGCACTCTTTGTGGCAACTGGAGCCCCCACAGTAGTTTCAACCCACTGCATCCGCTCAAATCTGCTTTATAGTTCAGCCCATCTCAACCTACCAACAACCTCACCACTCCTCCAGGGCCTGGCCGCTTGGCCCTGGCAATAAATCCCCACTCATCATTGGGTCCAACTCCAGTCGTGAAAGCACTAGGTCAATTACCAGCTATAGCCACTATTCCTCAAGGTGTTATTGGGACCAGAATACCTTGGAGGCAGAACTTCCTCCCAAACTGAGAGCAGAAGTCTATTCTCAAGCTGATTGGCAACTCATAGCCATTAGATGATTGTGGGGTGGGGAGGATGGGACACTTGTGGTCAGCCTTGAATTTTACACCATAGGTTGGGAACCTCACACTCCTGAGAAAATCAAGCCATGCTTTTGGAATACATTCATTATGCATATGTTAAGATAGTATAAGTGCAGAGAGATTTCAGTTCTATGATGAATTGTTTGCTTTGTGTTGCTAAGTTGCTTTAGATCTAGATTTCTAGTTCTTTTCTATTTTACATTGTGATTTTTGATTGTCCGTTTCAAACAGGTGTCACTTCTTTTTATGAAACGTCCATCTAGAAATATTATCATTAATCATTGGTCATAGCACTGGTCAGCTTAATGAACTGGATTTGTGAACACTACATGTAACCTGATATTTATAAATTCTATAGCATGGATTTTATGGCAATCAAGTTGCACACAAACATGTGCTAGTTATGGCATTGCCAGCAGTGTCTGATTTAAAGTAATTTAACTATAATTATTGAGGAAAGCACCAATTGTTGTTGTCACTTTGTGGGCTAACAAACATGCCCTGATCACAATACAGCACAGAATCCAAGGCAGTTCATTCCATCATTTGACCATTTGAACTATTTTAATTTTCTTTACTTATTTCAAATAAGATATAATTTTCCCTCTTGGCTCTTAGTCGTTTCATAAAATGATACCAGAGCATAAAAGGTTGAGAAAGATTAGAAAAAAAAAAAAAATTAATTCATAAGAGTTCAGTCGAGAATGAAGCCTAAAATCAGAACCTGAAACAACCTATACCAATGTTTGGCCATATTCAAATATATAGGTTTTGATACAACTGCTTGGCAAGAAATTGTAGAGGCTATGCAAGAAGCTTTCATCCAATAAAAGGCTCACAACAGAGATAGTTTTAGTAATTTTATCTTAAAACGTAGAGGTTCACGAGAAACATGAGGCTGAATGTGATGGCACAATATTCAAACCGGAAATGTAGTTTAGCCACATCCACAAAGTAGTTATAATATTTGTAGGACGTGACTTCATATCGAGCACGGGCAAGTCAACTATCACAGGAATTAAATCCAGACTATGGCTGTCATTCAACAATGAACACAAACTATATATCTAATTGAGCTAACTGATTAAAGGAACTTGGTACTTCCAGAATAGTACTTGCCAGAATACTTAAGAAAGTGGCTCTAGAAATAGTGGATGCATTGGTGGTCATCTTTCAAGATTCAATAGACTCTGGAACTGTTCATATGGATTGAAAGATAGTTAATATAAGGACAAAGTGAGGACTGCAGATGCTGGAGATCAGAGTCAAAACATTTGGTGGTGGAAATGCACAGCAGGTTCCCCCCCAACATTCCTGATCAAGGGCTTATGCCCCAAACGCTGACATCCTTGCTCCTCAGATGCTACTAGGGATAACTAATGTAATCCCCCTAATTAAAAAAAGAGAGCTAGTGAAAAGATAAGGAATTCTAGACTGGTTAACCTGACATCAGTTGTGGGAAAAATTCTAGATCCATTATGCCAAGTAACATTTGGGCCACACAAATGCCAGAAAATGACTATTTTGATATTCAAAGACATTACCATCACTGAATCCTCCACGAATAACATTCTGAGAGGGTTTAATTCAGCCAGAACTAGTCTAGCAAAATAAATACTGTGTCTATAAGAGCAGGACAGAGACTAGGAATCCTGCAGTGAGCAACTCACCAACACAAGTGCTAGATGATAACTATTTCCAACAAGAAAGATTTTATCATTCCCCTTGTCATTTATTGGTAGTTTCATTGCTGAATCCCCAACTATCTAGTTCCTGAGTGTTATCACTAATGGACCATATAAATATTCTGATGACACCTGCAAGTCAGAGGCTGGGAATTCTGCAGCAAGTAATCTATGATTTCTATTCATTATCACCAAGGCATTATTTTGTCAGGAGTGTAATGGAATAATCACTAATTGCTTGGATGAGCACAGCCCCAGCATTACTCAAGACAGTCACATGTTTCAAGAAAAAAGGATGTGTTTGACTGGCATCACATCCAATAACTTAAACATTCACTGCTTCCACCACTGATGCACATTGGCAGCAGTTTGTACCATCCACAAGATACACTGCAGAACCTCTTAAAGACTCTTTCAACAACACTTTCTAAACCTGTGACTCCTATTATGTGGAAGAGGAAGGGTAGCAGATGCTTGGAAAGATCTCCATAAGCAGTTCCCCTCCATTACACTTCGCAGCCTCACCTAGAACTATATCATTGTTCCTTCTCCATTGTGAGGTCAAGATTCTGAAGCTTCCTTCCTAAGAACACAATGGGTTTACCTACTCCAATGGGGCTGTAGTGGTTCAAAAAGATAGCTCCTCAAAACCTTCTCATCAACAACTAGAAGTGGCCTAGCTAGCGATGTTCAAATCCTGTGAACAAAGAACAGAAGAGAACAAAAGAGAAGTATAGCTCAGGAACAGGCCTGTCGGCCCTCCAACCTTATGTTGGTCATCATGCCATATCTTAAAAAAACAAACCTTCTGCCCTTATTCGGTCCATATCCCTC
The DNA here is from genome assembly GCF_047496795.1 of Chiloscyllium punctatum. Classification (NCBI taxonomy): domain Eukaryota; kingdom Metazoa; phylum Chordata; class Chondrichthyes; order Orectolobiformes; family Hemiscylliidae; genus Chiloscyllium; species Chiloscyllium punctatum. Next base: position 67,630,900 of record NC_092740.1, read on the forward strand.
TAATCCTTCCCTATTCATGTAACCATCCAATTGCCTCTTAAATAGCATCAATGTGCTTGCTTCCACCACCTCTTCTGGCAGCATGTTCTAAGGTCCTACCACTCTCTGCATGAAAAACGTCCCTCACACATCTCTCTTCAACTTTTCCCCTCTCACCTTGGACCTGTATCCCCTTGTAATTGAAACTTCAAACCTGGAAAAAGGCCTCTGAGTATCCACCCTATCTATGCCTCTCATAATATTGTAGACCTCTATCAGGTCTCCTGTCAGCTGCCACCTTTCCAGTAGTCTTTCTTCATTGTCAATGCCCTCGAGACCGGGCAATAGGAAACTGTGGACCTGCACACCCAGATCCGTCTGTATGTTAATATTCCCAATGGTTCTGCCAAATAAATGAATAAATTAGAATGGAAGATTGACTGATGTATTGTGGAGCTCCAGTTAGCAACTAGGAAGGCAAAAGGCATTTGGCCTTTATTGCAAGGGGACTGGAGTGCTGAAATTTTGCTTTTATTACAGTAAACTTTGATGAAACCGCACTTGGAATAATGTGTGAGGTTTTGGCCTTCATACTTCAAAATACTTGCATTGGAGGTGATATTACTAAAGTTTCAGTGTATTTGTCTCTTGGATGAGAGGGTTTTATGCTCAGTAATTTGATTTTATATTCTCTGGAGTTTAGAAGATGATGTCATTGAAACATACAATATTCTTAAGGTGCTTGACTAAACAAACACTGAGAAACTGTTGGGGAATCTAGAACATGGAGCATTGTCTCAGGATAAGGACTAATAATTTCAGACTGAGATGAGGGGCAATTTATTCACTCCAAGGGCTGTGAATCTTTGGCATTTTCTACCCCAGAGGTGTGTATGCTGCAACTTTCAATATATTAATAGCTGAGAGAGACAGATTTTTGATCTCTTGGGAAGCTAAGGATACAGGGAGTGGAAAGTGGAATTGAAGCCAAATATCAGTCATGATTAATTTGCATGGAAGAGCCCATTTGATAGACTGTATGGTTTACTCCCATTGATATTTCTTATATTCTGACAGTTGAAACTATTATGCAGTCCTCCCCCACATACTGAAACGCACATGTATACAATTTTTTATTTTAGCTGAGGGAGAATCAAAGAAGAAATAATGTAACACCGTTAGTTGTGAAACAAACCTCTACTAGGTCATCCTACTGATAATTATAGCATCATGAAATTTACTCGTACCACAACATGAACAAAAAAAAAGAGAATTTTTTTGGCATGAAATATTTTTATTGTGCTTTCAAAATTTGAGGCTTTAGGATACTGCAGACTGCCATGATATCATTGAACTGGAAAACTAAAGGAATATTAACTTTTTGTCGGGCCATGTGCAGTTTTATGTACATTATGCATTGTACAAGTTGACTTTATCACCTTTAGACAGATGTTACATTCCTTCGGGCTTGGCAGAATTCATACTCACAGCCTCAGAGATAAAATGTAACAGATAAACCCTGTGGGCCTACTGTAATCTAAAAGACAATTTTTAAAAAAAGGACATCTTACCTTATATATATAAAACTCCAAGAACCTCCACAATGTTTTTATCCTGATCAATAAAAAGAGAAAACCTTTTTTTCTACACTATCCTGTGTAGTGATTTTTCATCAAAATGGATGTTCATTCAACGGCTGTGCAGTAAACGTGTTCTTCAGAAAATGTAATCAATTTCCATTCTCAACCAGGGGCTTTTTCAGGTTTTATAGTGAAAATGCCTTTAACATTCTTAAAAGATAAAATCAGTGACTGAACAACATTTTAGTACCTTAATAAATCAACTATCTCTGACAACTGGTTTCTCTTTCTTTTCCAATGTTCTATCAGAGGGCATCTCTGAATTAAAGAACTGCATGCAAACAATTTAGCTTGCTTCTAAACATTCAGTGTTGACGTGACATGAGCACTCTTACCTAAAAAAGACATCTAATAAGCCAATTTCTTCCAGCCAAGCTTCTGTTAGAAGTTATTTTATTTAAATAAAATCCCTCAAAAAGTCCATTATTTCTCTCTCTCTTAATTCAAGTTTCATGTAAAATTCACTGCCTTTTTTTGAGTAATAATAACTAGTTTTGTTTAAGAATAATCAAACAAGGATTATCAGAAAATAAACCTTGAGGTCAAACTAACTAAAAAAGTGCAAGGACACTTCAATATTAATGAATGAATGAATGGTTTTATTGTCATACATGTCTAGAAAGTTACAGTGAAAAGTATTTTGTTGCTACAATCAGGTGCCATTTTGATTTACAAAAAAAGAGAAATTAATTCATTAGAGCTCATCTTCTGTTCAAATTAATTCTCAATGAAGGATGCCAGGGCTTCTGCAAAATCTCTGCATCTGGGTAGAGCAATGGTGATACTGATGCTCTGCTGCTACTGTCGCCTGCTAAATCACCAAGAGTCCCTGCTCCAGGCCTACCACAGCGAGGTGGTCCCCCTTTGGGTACCACCACAGCCAAGAGTCCAGGCTCCAGGTCTATCACAGCCAGAAGTTACCCCTCTGGGCACCGCTATGGCCAAGAGCCCAGATCCAGGACTATCACAGCCAGGAACTCCCCCTCTGGGCACCGCCATGACCAAGAGCCCATGCTCTGCACCTATTGCAGCCAGGAATCGCCAATCCATGCATTGCCACTACCAAAAGCTCAGGCTCTGGGCCTACTGCAGTCACTACCATGCTGACACTGGTCCGACCTCGAAGGTGAAGAAAGAAAAAGAATAAAGATGAAAAGGAGAGAGTGAAATGGATGGCACTGGCCTTGGAAAATAATACCTCAGTGTTATAGTATGTCTCACCTTTATTTGGCAGTATCTTTAAGGGGTGTGTTCATGGTCTGAGCACTGTGTCACAGCATGTGATCCTAGGGTAAAAAGGTCTCAGAATTCCTCTTAACTGTAGCCCCTTGAAACATCACACGCTGATGGAAACATGTTTTTTTTTGTAACCGAATAGCAGTCCAGACAGTGAAGTGCCTATGAGTATAATATATGTGTACTGTAAGAGCAGTAATAAGAGTTTGATGAATCTTTTAATATCCTGTTTAAGTCTGGTATTACAAGAGCTAATAAAGCATTGCCACATCAGGTACGAATACCCAGCTGGAGGCAAGGCCTACATCAAGGTGTCAGAACATGATCAACAGTACTGGCAGTTGTAAAAGAGTCCATGGTTTCAGTGGTAGACACTTGAAAATCTTAGTGAACATCAGTTAGATGACAGTTCTGAATTTCAAAATATTAGAGAAGCTAACAGCAACAATTTCTGTGAGTTGGCATCTGTAAATTAAACAGCCAGAAGGCATAGCTCTGTTTTTCCTGCCTGAAGTATAAGTCTGTTAAACTAAATGCCCATATCATTCTTTTTCGAATGATTTAAAAGTTTTAAAAGAACAGTATAAGTCTTCTTACAGCATTTATACAGAGTTCTCCTGAATGAAATACAGGTTTTAAAGCTCTAAAAAGCAGTTTTCAGAGATAACTGGTCCTGCAATGTGTGGAAATCAATTGGTTCCAACATATTGTCTCTCCAAATCCATGCCAATGCAAAGAAAAATCTGCTTGACAACGTCATTCCTTACCAACTCCTGACACAAAGCTGCTACTCAGGGCTAGTATTTCATAAAGGAACAGTCTTAAAGTAACTAAAGCCTACTAAATGGGCAGCAACAAAATGAATACAGTTAAAGAGAAGCAGAAAAGGAAGAATAGAAAGAGCAAAAAGAAAACCAGTAAAATAAGCAAACAAGTACCGAACTCTAATTCAAAAAAAGACATTCAATGAGAAATGGAAGGCAAACAATTAATGATGGATTGAGAAGCAAATGGTACATTTATTGAATGACAGCTTTTAAAGTAAGATGTCTTGCTCGCCATTGACAAAGAGGTACTTCACAGAATGAATATATCTCGTCCTTCCATGGAAGATCAAAAAGGTGCAGAAAAGATCTGCATGACCTCAAGGAAAGAATTAATTCTATAATTCACATTACACAGACATAAACATCAACAATTTTTAAAAAATCTCTGAAGAAGAGCTCTCACCAGTCCCCAGACTGCATTAACCTGGTCAGCGATTTTAAGCACGATGCAATCTTAAAGATGATGGATCACAATTTTCAATCCTCCAAGGAAATGCAATGTGCACATTCAGAGGGAACATCGAGCAGAACCTATTATTGGAGATTGGAGCTGTAAACTGGAAGGAATGGGGATGAAGATTATGAAGGAAGCAACTGCATTTATAAGGGGGAAATATAATAAAGCATGGATGCAAACAGGATCATTTGGAAAGAGCAGGATGATTCATCCACAGCCAAGAATATCTTGACATCAAATTGGTGGGTGAGGAGGGCACAGTGTATGGAAACACCTAGCATGACCACGTTATATGCCAAGGCATGAGGCATATACAGATGGGTTTGGTAGGGACTTGAGAGGTGTGAAGTCCGGGGTTTACAGAAGGGCCAGCAGGAAGGGATCTGGATGGCTACAGACTCACTAACTCAGAAAGGTGGAGGCTGGAATCCAGTAACCAAAGAGCATTTGTTGTCACATCCCAACAAGCTGGAAATCCCAACGAGTAAATGGGTAAGAAAATGACCATGACCACAGCCAGAGGGAATGGGAAAAGTGTCTTGATTTATCTGGGAAATTGCTGCATGACACACCAATGTGAGGTACTGCATAAGTATCACATGTAGACCAATGTGCTGTACAGGGTGCAGACCTACAGACCCCTCATCCCTAGTGACCCAGGGATAGCCTCTGACAAAAGTCTACAGTTCACTGGCAAATAATTTCAGCACCTGTGTAGGGAGTGACCGATATTCTTGCTCAAGCAGTCTAGCTGAATGTATACTAACCACTACCAAATCATGGGTACCCGCATGGGCCCCAGCTATACCCGCCTCTTCGTTGGATATGTGGAACAGTCCATCTTCCGCAGCTACACTGGCATCACCCCCCACCTTTTCCTCCGCTACATCGATGACTGTATCGGCACTGCCTCGTGCTCCCACGAGGAGGTTGAACAGTTCATCCAATTTACCAACACCTTCAACCCCGACCTCAAATTCGCCTGGACCATCTCAGACTCCTCCCTCCCCTTCCTAGACCTTTCCATTTCTATCTCGGGTGACCGAATCAACACGGACACTTACTATAAACCGACCGACTCCCACAGCTACCTAAACTACACCTCCTCCCACACTGCCCCCTGTAAAAACGCCATCCCATATTCCCAATTCCTTCGACTCCGCCGCATCTTCTCCCAGGAGAACCAGTTCCAAAACCGCACAACCCAAATGGCCTCCTTCTTCAAGGACCGCAATTTCCCCCCCCCCGACGTGGTCGATGATGCCCTCCACCGCATCTCTTCCACTTCCCGCTCCTCCACCCTTGAGCCCCGCCCCTCCAACCGCCACCAGGACAGAACCCACTGGTCCTCACCTACCACCCCACCAACCTCCCATGTACAGCGTATCATCCGCCGTCATTTCCGCCACCTCCAAACGGACCCCACTACCAGGGATGTATTTCCCTCCCCTCCCCTATGAGCGTTCCGAAAAGACCACTCCCTCCGTGACTCCCTCGTCAGGTCCACACCCCCCACCAACCCAACCTCCACTCCCGGCACCTTCCCCTGCAACTGCAAGAAATGCAAAACTTGTGCCCACACCTCCCCCCTTACTCCCTCCAAGGCCCCAAGGGACACTTCCATATCCACCACAAATTCACCTGCACCTCCACACACATCATCTATTGCATTTGCTGCACCCGATGTGGCCTCCTTTATATTGGGGAGACAGGCCGCCTACTTGCGGAATGTTTCAGAGAACACCTCTGGGACACCCGGACCAACCAACCCAACCACCCTGTAGCTCAACACTTCAACTCCCCCTCCCAGTCCACCAAGGACATGCAGGTTCTTGGACTCCTCCATCGCCAGACCATAGCAATACGACGGTTGGAGGAAGAGAGCCTCATCTTCCGCCTAGGAACCCTCCAACCACAAGGGATGAACTCAGATTTCTCCAGTTTCCTCATTTCCCCTCCACCCACCTTATCTCAGTCAAATCCCTCGAACTCAGCACCGCCTTCCTAACCTGCAATCTTCTTCCTGACCTCTCCACCACCACCCCACTCCAGCCTATCACCCTTACCTTGACCTCCTTCCACCTATCGCATTTCCAACGCCCCTCCCCCAAGTCCCTCCTCCCTACCTTTTATCTTAGCCTGCTGGACACACTTTCCTCATTCCTAAAGGAGGGCTTATGCCTGAAACGTCGATTCTCCTGTTCCTTGGATGCTGCCTGACCTGCTGCGCTTTTCCAGCAACACATTTTCAGCACTACCGAATCAATATCATGTAGTGTCCAGTAACATAACAAGACTTTCACACTGCTTTGCTGCATTTTCTTGCAACTCCAATGGAGAAGAGATTATCATCCCCAGCACAACATACGCTTTTAACTCAGGTACATGACCTTGCTCAGCTACTTGTCTCACCATTCTGAGACACAAGACGTTCTTCTTCAAAGACAAAGAAGAATGAAAAAAAAAACCCACAAGAGCAGCCCAGTTGTGTGTAAATCGTGATATCAATGATGTTATTAAACTTCAAGACAACTGTCTCAACAAGAATCTAAGTCCCTGTGATGCAAACTGACACATCGAAAGCCATAAAGTGCATTATTCAAGGCTAATTGTTATCATTTATTTCCCCTTGCAAAACAATCTCTTTGTGTTCACTTAGCAGTTCTTCAGGCATGGGAATAATCTTACTGATTCCTACTATAAATGACCCAGCTCAGTTTAATAGTATTTTCTTCAGCCAATTTCTTCTAATTAGGGAGACTTTCTTCCCTCCTGCTACTATCAACAGCAGCAATAAGATATATTATCAAAGTGCAATCTAACACTAACTTAATCTAGTAATGGAATAGCATGATTGGAATAACTAGTCAGCTTCAGACCAATTATGTGTAAGAGAGGAATTTCTTGACTTGCCTCCTATCCTTCCGGATAACAGCCACTACTGCAACTTTATCCATGATGAAAGTAAGTTGTAAAACTGTGACTGCCACTTTGACTTTGGCTATTGGAGTTTTGTCTTCAGCCCTGTTAGTCTCACCTTCCATGTAATGATTGTCCGGCTGTCTAACACTTTTGATCTTCCTGTTGAATTTTATCAACATTTGCTTCCATATCTACCTTGTTGTAAGTGCAGTTGAGGATTTTGAGATTCTTGAATGAGCTTTATAGCTACCGTGACCTTAAGCTAAAAGGATGTCTGATACTTGGTCCTTTAATCTAACCTGAAGCATTACTATTCCATCTGCTCTTGCATGCATTCAGGATATTACTGAATTTCCCATAGTCACAGTATGCTGATGGGAAATGGGAGCATTTAAGTGGATGGTGACTACTGCGGCAATGGGAACTTTGTTCCTAATTCAGCCTGTGAATGTGGCTAGTGTGCCCTGAATCTTGTTGCTCCTGGTTCCTGGTCTCATGGCAGCTGCTGATGGTGGTTTTCACATTTCAACTTTTGACTGATTGTTTGTGCATTCTTAAAGCAGCAATACTGTTAAAATGGTGAATTTGTTTTCTTTTGAAGGTTTCTCCTTCTTTCAGTTCAAATGGATTCTCTCTGCTCACGGCTGCTGTAATGCCAGGTTTCATTTTCTGACACCATCATTGCCAGCATGTCATGTTCTGGTTTGGGTAGTTCACAGTCATCAATCCTGTTGAAAGGATTTTGCCCGAAACATCAATTCTCCTGCTACTCATATGCTGCCTGATCTGTGGTGCTTTTCCAGCACGACACTCTCAACCCCACTGTCATCAACTCTCTTTTCTTGATGCTGAGTTTAGGACCTGTCCAATTATCAGTGGTAAAGGACAGACCCACTGGTGATTTTAAACAGAAGAGTCACATTTTATTATATAGTGAAGTGGTTTATTGCACGGTAGCAATAGGTACAGTTTACATCATTACTACACTAGAGTTACTGATAATACTCAGGATATGCCCATTTTGATACTTGTGCAGAACTCAACTGCCCCCATCAAAAACTGATGTGATATCATCAAATTTGGTGAATCTTAATGCAACATTAACTGCTTCAGAATCACAATCTTACACAACAGATACAATACTCCAGCTGAGGCCAAACTAGTGTCTTATGTAAATTCAACGTAACATCCTTGATCTCATATTCTATGCCCTATTATTCAAACTGAGGATACTGTATGCTTTAGTAATCACTTTGGCAATGTGTCTTGCAACCTTCAAAGACATGCACATACTTGTTCAGGTCCCTCCGCTCCTGCACCTCCTTAACAGTTGCACCCTTTTTTTATATTAACTTCCTACTTTCGTCCACCAAAAGGTGGGCCACTACTAACAAACAAAACCAGAAATTGCTGGAGAAACTCAGCAAATCTGGAAAAATCTGTTGGGAGAAGACAGAGTTAATATTTTGAGTCCAATGACCCTTCAGCGTATGGTGCCCCAGCCTCATACAGCCCACTTCCACTTACTTCCCAAAATACACAAACAGGACTGCCTGGGTAGACCTATTATTTTAGCCTTCCTTGTGGAACATACTTCTTCATACCTTGACTTGATGTTTTTCTCCTCTTGTTCAATCCCTTCTCACGTATAATCACAATTCTTCTGAAGTATGTTTCAGAATTTTCAGTTCACAATCTCCAGCCGCCTCCACTTCATCAGGGATTTACAATCCTTTTACACACCCATCCCTGTCAGGATGGTCCCAGGCTCTCCACTTCTTCATGGAAAAAAGGCCTAAACTGTCCCATCCACCAGGACACTTCTCCATCTGGCTGAACTCATCCTCACTTTGACTCGTCTCACTTTGTTCAGGTCAGAGGGGTGGCCTTGAGTACCCACATGGGTCCCAGTTATGCCTGTATCTTTGTCAGATATGTGGAATACTCTTTGTTTCAGTCCTATCTGGCCCCCACCCACTGTATTGATTATATCATCAGCGCTGTTTCCCTGTCATGTCCAGAATTGGAACAATTTATCAATTTTACTTCCAACTTTCACCATGCTCTCACCTTCATTTCATTCACGTCTGACTCCTCCTTTCCCTTCCTTGACATCTCTGTTTTCATTTCTGGCGATATGCTGGCCACTGATATCCACTACAAACCCATGACTCCCATGATTACTTCAACAATAAATTCCTGTAGGGACTCCATTGCATTTTCCCAGTTTCTCCATCTCTGTCACATCTGTTCTGATGATGCCATCTTCTATATGGGGCCTCAGAAATGTCCACCATCTTTCTCAAATGAGACTCCTCGCCATCATGGTTGACAAGGCCCTCAGCCATGTCCAACCTATCTCCACCACTTCTGCCCTCATTCTTTCCCTTCCTTCCCACAACAATGATAGGGTTACCCTTGTCTTCACTTTCTGTCCCACCAGCCGCCACATCCAAAAGATCTTGTTACATCTATGGGATGCTGCAACCAGAAACATGCTCCCCTCCTTTCCTTTGTCAGCTTTCCACAAGTTTAGAGGGATCTGGACCAAATGCTGGCAAATGGGGCGAGATTAATCTAGGATATCTGGTCAGCATGGATAGATTGGACCTGAAGTGTTTGTTTCTGTGCTGTATATCTCTATGACTGTATGAGTCTATGAGGTGCATCGATAGGGTGAATAGCTAAGATCTTTTTCCAAGGGTAGTGAAACTAGAGGACACAGGTTGAAGGTGAGAGGCAAAAGATTTAAAAGAGACCAAAGGAGCAACTTTTTCACATAGATAGTGGTCCATATCTGGAATGAGCTGCTAGAGGAGATGGTGGAGCTAGTCCAGTTACAAAATTCAAAAGGCATCTGGACGGGTACATGAATAGGAAGGGTTTAGAGGGATATGAGCCAAGTGCTGACAAATGGGCTGAGATTAATTTAGGATATCTGGTTAGCATGGATGGTTTGGACTGATGAATCTGTTTCCACGCTGTACAACTCTAGGACTCGATGACTGTTCCCTCTGGGACACCTTGGTCCAGTCCTCCTCCACTCTGAATACTGCCCCACACCCCAATGGCACTTTCCCATGCAATGGCAGAAGATGCAACACTTTTCCATTTACTCTGTTCCTTCTCAATATCCAAGACCCCAGACACACCTTCCAGCTGAACCAACGATTTATCTGCATTTCACTCAATCTAGTCTACTGCTGCTCATACTGTGAGTTCCGCTATACTGGAAAATGAAGCACAAATTAGGTGACCACCTACATTCCAAATTTGGCATCGGATTGGCTGCTCAGGAACAAAGTCTACAGACTGAGTGAGAAATGTCTAGAGAGAAATAGAATGTAAAGTCACTACTTTGTGGTTTGTACTTTGTTAGGAAAAGAGAGCGAGATTGAGAAATCTAATTTTGGTGAGCTATTGATAAGGTTGAATAATTGGTTCCTAGTTCATTGTTTGTAGTTAATAAGGTTCACAATGGCAGGAGAACTCAGCCATATGGAATACTCCTCCTGTATAGATAGGAAATCAGGGACAGTCCCTGTGTCAGTGGTGACTATGTATGCAGGAAGTGTATTCAATTGTAGCCCTCGATTTCCTGCATGGGTTAGCTGGAGCTCCGGATAGATTCACTATGTGTTACAACACGGTTGGCCAAGCCACCAGCATGGAAAGACTGCCCGAAAAATAGCTCTCATAAAGGTACCTTTATTGATCAGTAACCTGTGAAGCAGAATCCCCCAAGGAGAAAAAACTGTATATACATAATATTGAATAAATACGAAATCTGTAAAAAACCTTAATTAGTAAAATCCGCGATAATGCTTCTGTGATTACATTCTTACAACCCGCAACATGTACGATTTTTAATGAAAAGTCTGTAACATAAGACTCCAACGAAATATTCTAATATTCTTGTCTTTAAAACATTCTAAGAATGTAAGCGAATTGTGATCCATGTACATAACCGTGTCTGACACATTGTTGGTGACATACATATTAAAATGCTGTAAGGCCATTACCAAACTCAACAGTTCTTTTTCTATGGTGGAGTATTTCCTCTGGTGGATGTTGAGCTTCTTTGAAAAGTAACCACCTGGCAGTTCAATCCCATCCTCATCTTCCTGTAGGAGTACAGCTCCAACTCCTATGTCACTAGCATCAATGGTGATGTTAAAAGGTTTTGAAAAGTTTGATGTAGCTAAAACTGATTTGATGGTTAACGTGGCTTTCAAATGGTTGAGTGCCTCCTTGCATGGTTCTGTCCACTGAAACTTTGTGTTCTTCTTCAGCAAATCAGTTAACGGTGCCACTACACTGCTGCAGTTTGGAACAGACTTCTGATGGAATCCACTGAGTCCTAAGAATTGAAGCACCTCCTTCTTCGAGTTTGGTCATGGAAATTCCTTGATGGCCTTCATCTTTGCATTCCATGGGGTCAATCTTCAATGACCAATGTCTGTCCCAAGAACATCACCTCTGCTTTCGCAAATTTAGTTTCATTTAAGTTTATCTCCAGTTTTGCTTCTTGTAGTTGTTCAGAGCTCTGCCAACTGTACCATGTGATCTTTCCAGGACTTACTAACGATCACAACATCGTCCAAATAGACTGCACACTTTGTTAACCCAGCCACAACTCTGTTCATGAGTCTTTAGAGTGTGGCGGGTGTGTTCTTCATTCCAAAGGGCATCACTTTAAACTGGTATAGCCCATTTGGGGTTACAAATGCAGAAATCTCTTTCACCGTCTCTGATAAAGGTACCTGCCAGTAACCACGCATTAAGTCCGACTTGGTGATGTAACTGGCTTGTCTCACTTTCATGATACAGTCCTCCAATCTAGGAATTAGATATGAGTTGGATTTTGTAACAGCATTGACCTTCTGATAATCCACGCAGAATCGTTGAGTCCATTTGGTTTGGGAACTAAGACAATCGGCGAACTCCACTCGCTCTGGCTCGGTTCGATGATGTTCTCATTGAGCATGACCACCACTTCCATCTGGACCTGTCTGGGTTTGAAAGGATTAAGCCAAAAGGGGTATTGTTTTAGTGGAGCAATATTCCCTACATCTACTTCATATACAACAGCATTAGTCCTCCCCATCTGATTCTTACATATGTCCTTATACTGCAGTAACAAATCTTTCAAATGCATTCTATGCCCCTGAGACAGATAGCTTACCAACCTATCCCACTCTTCAAGGACTTTTCTTTTAAGTATATTGAGGCACATCAAAATCCACATCATCTGGATTTGATTCCTCACTCTGCAGGGCAGTAACTAATATCTGTTTCTCTAGTTCTTTTTCTCTAATATAATATGGTTTCAACATGTTCACATGACATACCCGATACCTTTTTTTTCCATCTGGCATCTTTGCTAGATAATTCACCTGGCTCAACTTTTTCTCAATTTGATAGGGACCACTAAACCTGGCTTTGAAGGGACCTCCTATCACTGGTATCAGTACTAACACATCATTGCCTCGGGAAAACATCCGAGTCTCAGAGCGTTTATCTGATACCTGCTTCATTCTATACTGTGCCTGCTTTAGGTGCTGTTTAGCTAACTCACCTACTCTATTTAATCTCTCCCTCACAGTCGGTGTGGACTTGTTGAGGGACTCCTCCAGACTCGTTGGGCCGAAGGGCCTGTTTCCACACACTGTAAGTAACCTAATCTAATCTCACCTCCAATACATAATCTAAGTGTGAGATCTCCAATTTTGGTCCTGTCAATTTCTCTTTAATTAATTTCAAAGGGCCTCTCATTTCATGTCCGAATATTAACTCAAAGAGAGTGAACTGAGTAGATTCATTTAGGGCATCTCTAATGGCAAACAACACAAATGGGATACATTTATCCCAATCCTTTGGGTAATCCTGACAGTATCCTCTCAACATGGTCTTCAAGGGCTGATGTCACCTTTCCAAAGCTCCCTGGGATTCAGGATGATACACACTGGATTTAAAGTACTGTATACCTAAGCTATCCATAACCTCCTTAAACAGCCAAGCAATAAAATTTGACTCTTGGTCAGACTGAATTTCTCTGGGTAGCCCATACTGTGTGAAGAAAGCTGCTATCTTCTCTACCACCTTTTTTCCCTTGATACTCTGTAATGGAATTGCCTCTGGAAATCTGGTAGACACATCCATTATGGTTAACAAATACAGGTTCCCATTTTTAGTTCTCAGGAGGGGACCTACACAATCAATTATAACCCACGAGAAAGGTTCTTCTCATGTGGGAATTGGCAACAAAGGTGCTGGTTTTATTACCATCTGTGGCTTACCTACCATTTGGCATGTCTGACACATATGGTAAATGCTAACCACATCCTGGTGCATTCCAGGCCAATGAAAATGTTTTTGTACCTTAGCCTGAGTCTTTCGTACCCATAGGTGACCTCCTACAGGTAGTTCCATGTGCTACTCGGAACACATCCTGTCTGTATGCTACTGGCAACACAATCTGGTACACTTCAGCCCATTCCTCCTCTGCACTCACCTGCTGTGGTCTCCATATCGTCTGAGGATTCTATCTTTCAGATAATAACCCTCCAGAATATTCTCTGCCTCCTTTTCGGAGTATGCATCCACATATATATCTTTTATCAGCTTGTCTTGCTGTTGCAAGTCTCTTTGACTTTCAGGAGTAAACACTTCTGTCTGACCCTCTGCCTGTTCAGGTTTTCCCTGCACTATTACATCAAACAGGGTATCCGCTAACTGATCCTCAACTCCTTCATTTTGCTCTTTACTTTTCGCTTTGTGCTGTGACTTATGACAGTGGGATCTGGTTACCACACAGTCTGGGAAAATACCAGGATATTTCTGTTTTAACTCCTCAGTTTCTTGATCTTCCTTGGGCTTCTCCACAATAGGGGTCATTACTCCTACCTTGCATCCTGCCAAATCATTCCCAAGAACAAACTGAATTCCTGGAACAGACACTCTGTCAATCCCTCCCACTGTTACTTCCCCAGTCTTAATTTGGCACTCTGACCTGATCTTACATAGGGGAATGCTAAATTTCTGTCTGTCTATCCCACAAATTGCCACACTCTCGGGTAACAGATCAGAAGGAGTGCATATTCGCTCATCCCTTGCTGTCAGTAACTGGTTGGATCTTGTATCTCTTGAAATTATAACTTCTTGTCCTTCTCCCCCTGTTCTTTCTGAGTAAACTTTACCCACAGAGGCGAATTCTTTGCAGTGATCAGCTACTAACTCCATACCCAGTCCCTGCCTAGGCTGTGCACTCTCCTGTAGCTCCTTGACTTTTCTTGGGGTCTCCTTTACTCCCTTCACTAATGCCACTGGCTTAGCTTCTTTTACCACATCTTTTCCCACAGTGCCTTTCTTTAATGACCAGTACTGTGACTTTTTGTGTCCCATTTTACCACAGAGGAAAGAGAGAGAGAAGAAAGGGAGAGAGGAAGAATGAGAAAAGGGAGAAAGAAAGAGAGAAAGAAGAAAGGGAGAGAGAAAGAGAGAGAAAAAAAAGAAAGAGAGAGGTTCTTTGCTAAACAAAAAGAGAGAGAATTTGAACTTGAGAAGTTGTGACTGTAACAATGGACCACATGTTACATTGTACCCTATTCAGAACACTTGGTTCTGTCAGGTTGTTCTGCTAGCTTTTAATTCTCTTAAAGGTACAGTACACCCACATCTTCATAGCACTATGGAACATCTGTAAGGTTGAGAAAGTTGTGGATAGTACATTTAGATAGCTGGTCACACCACCAGTAAAGGCTACACAGACTGAACAATACGAAAGAACGGCACATGTTGGAAAGCAGAAACAAACACAAAAATGGTTGAAATACTGAGCTGGTCTGGCAGCATCTGTGGAGAAAGATCCCCAGGGGCTGATATGATTTATCCCAGGCTACTGAAGGAGATAAGGAAGGAGATTGTTGGGGTCAAAAAGTGTGGTGCTGGAAAAGCACAGCAGGTTAGGCAGTATCAGAGGAGCAGGAGAGTCGACATTTTGAGCATCAGCCCTGATGACTCAGCTGCTCCTCGGATGCTGCATGACCTGCTGTGCTTTTCCAGCACACACATTTTGACTCTGACTCTCCAGTATCTGCAGTCCTCGCTTTCTCCTAGGGGATTTCTGGGGCTTTGACAGAGTTCTTTGTATCCTCTTTAGCCAGAGGACTGGAGAATAACTAATGTTGTTCCTTTATTTAAGGCAACAGGCATAATCCAGGAAATTATAGGCCTTACATCAGTGGTCGGGAAATTATTGGAGATGATGCTTAGGGACAGGATTTACTGCACTTGGAGAAACATGGATTTAATACAAGTAATTAGCATGGCTTTGTGTCAGGGAAGTCTTGTCTCACAAACTTGACTGAGTTTTGAAGAAGTGACAAAGGTGGCTAATGAGGGTAGGACAGTGGATGCAGTCTATGTGGACTTTATTAAAGCATTTGATAAGATCCCTCATGGTAGGCAGGTCCAGTCGCATGGAATCCATGGTAAGTTGGATATAAACTTGGCTTAGTCACAGCAGAAGAAAGTGACGACTGCAGATGCTGGAGATCAGAATCGAGATGTGGTGCTGGAAAAGCACAGCAGGTGAATCAGCATCCAAGCAGCAGGTGAATCAACATTTCGGGCAAGAGCCCTTCATCAGGGCTAGCCATAGCAGACAGAGGGTAGTTGTGGAGGGGTGTTTTGTTGATGAGGGTCTGATGATGGTGGTGTTCTACAAGGATTAGTACTGGGACTTCTGTTGTTTGTAATATATAGAAGAAAATATACATGGTCTGATTCGTAGATTTGCTGATGACACAAAAGTGATGGCATTGTGGATAGTGAGGAAGGTTACCAAAGGATACAGCAGGATATAGATGAGTTGAAAGTTGGGTGGAGAAATGGCAGATGGAGTTTAATCCAGACAAGTTAGAGGTGATGCATTTTGGAAGGTTAAATGCAAGAGGCAAATATACAGTAAGTGGCAGGATCCTTAAGATCATTGGTATACAGAGGGATCTTGGGGTGCAAGTCCATAGCTCCCTGAAAGTGGAAACACAAGTAGATAAGATGGTAAAGAAGGTGTAGAACTTGGTTGCCTTCATTTGTCAGGGCATTGAGAATAAAAGTTAGCAAGCCATGTTGCAGCTGTTTAAAGTTTTAGACAGGTCTCATTTGGTGTGTTGGGAGCATTTCTGGTCACCATACTAGAAGAATGATGTGGATACTTTGGACAGGGTGAAAAGAAGTTGACCAGGATATTGCCTGGATTGGAGTGTATTAACCTGAAGGGGAGGCAGTTCTCCAGTGAGGCTTAATGCAAGCTGCAAGAACAACACCTCACCTTACCCTTGGGGACATTATAGCCTTGAGGACTCAACGTCAAGTTGAACAATTTTACAGAATGACCACCTCTTTCCATGTCTGTTACCCACCCCAATACCCCAGGTCCTGTCAGCACATTGGGTGCTCCCAGCCCAGTCAACCCATTTTCAACTACTCACTGCTCCCACTATCAACATCTCGCTTCTCTTCATTCCTGGTTTACAATCAGTAATCCCTTTGTGTGCCTACATTTTTTCTCTCTGTCTCTGTTTCTCTGGGCTCTGTTTCCACCTAATTGCACACCCCACCCCATCATCAGCATAAATCCCAGCTGCTCTCAGTTCTGAAGAAGGGTCACTAGACTTGAAATGTTTTTCTGTCGTCTCTCTATGATGTTGCTCGACCTGCTGAGTTTCTCCAGCAAATTCTGTTTTCGTTTGTTTTAGATCTGCAGCATCTGCCGTTGTTTGGTCTATATAGTTGTATCACTCTCTTCTGCATTGAACTTCACCCAAGACTTTATCCGCTACTGCACCAATTTACAAAGTCTACAGTCATCTCCTCATTGGTTCCAAATTTCTTTTCAACAGTAAATCTTGCCCTGCAGGTCAAGATTAATACACATCAGAATAAAAAAAAGTCCGAACATTGATCCTTGGGGAACCCAAAAATGTATCACACTATTTATCAATCCTAAATTCTTAAATGAAATAAAAGAAAGGATTCCCCCATATCTGTTTTTGCTGTTCTAATTCAGATGACACTGAGTAGGACTAACAATGGCAGGTAGCCATTGTCAAACAACTTTATTTATAACTTACCAACAGAGAGTGCATCAGAGAGGACAATCAAAGAAAATGCATGGCTATGCAGCTTGATCTGCTTTTTATTTTAATTTCAAACGTTTGAGAAAGAAGATCTTTTTTTCATAACTTGGCATTAAGTTAACCCGACATTACCATTAATTAGTAGGGATCAACACAAAGCATCCTCTTTATATGAAATCCTGGTAATAAAATGAATTAAAATTGATTTTGCTTTCTGGAAGTTTAATAAGGATCTTCAATAAAATAAGGATCAACCGGATGAACTAGTGAAACTACTCTTGTGCACTTAGCTGCCTAGTGGGTTATTTTCTTGATTTTCTGCCTCCAGTAGGTTATTTGTAGTTGATGCAAGAACACTTATGTTTGTTCCCATAACATAAACCTAAATGTGGGTAACAATAGATGTCTATTCCAGTTCCTGATACATGCATAGTTACAGTCAGAGCCCACACAGTCAGTGTTTGAGCTAATATTAGTATAATACAGAGACCCCAATCATTAGGGGAAATGCAGAGTTGATATTCATACCAGACAAGTCAAATCCCCAACAGAAACCTGGTTGGAATTATCATAATTTGTTACCAAAGTGATCTTTTACTTAAGTATAAGTGCACAATGTTATTGATTTTGTTTTAATAATAAAACAAATGTTAATAAACAGTCAAAATTAAGATAAACAAAAAAAAAACAACGTTGCCTTATAGCATGATTCAAAAATTTTTAAATATGTGATAGAAATAAGCCAAGCACCCTTTTATACATTAAACAGAGACAACAGCTTTATATTAGAATCAGTGTGCCCTGGAACAGTTTATAGGTATTGTTGCAATTATAAGAACATTTAGTGCTGAACTTCTGGCAAGACCTGGCCTACCTCACTTCCAAGAGAGAGGAAGACATTATTTATTTTTAACACCTTTATGGGCTTGAAGTAATTAAAGTTTCAAATCATCAACTAGAACTGAAGATAACTCTTCCCTAATTATGATTATTATGCTCCTGATTTAGCTTCCTTCCATTGTTATACCATACCTGACAGAGCTTCAATAGTTTTTTTTGTGTTTTTATTGAATACCCATCTGAAGATGAATGTGTTGTTTTCATTTATACTTGGTTGTCAACATCACCACATAATCATCATCATCATCATCAGAGGATTCTTCCTCACTCTATTTGTGCATGCTCAGTGTGCTGTATATTGGTTTGAGATGGCCTTTTGTCCCTTCATAGTGTAGTACTGTGATTACAATGTCTTTATATGATCTGGACTGGCTACATATTTTAGAAACATTTGCTGCTATCCAAGAAGTTGTACTGTTTATTTCTGATTCATGCGCCAATCTGACATTATTTTTCTGCACTAATGCATCCTTTATGTATAAGGTCAATATGTTTTGATTTGAGCCTGAGGAATTATGAATTGTTTGCCTTTGAATATCCCGTCCTTGAAGAGGGTTAGCACCCCTCTGCATGAGCAGCATATATACAGCTCAGGGACCTGTGGGTCACGTTCAGGCAACCTGCTAAATGTTGATCATAGAATCCCTACAGTATGGAAACAAGCCATTTGGCCCAACAAATCCACACCAACCCTCTGAAGATTATCCTACCCAGACCCATTTCCCTACCCTATCACTCTACATTCCCCTAATACACCTAACCTACATCCCTAAACACTATGGGCAATTTAGGATGACCAATTCACCTAACCTTTGGACTATTGGAGGAAACCAGAGCAGCCAGAGGAAACCCACATAGCCACAGGGAGAATGTGTAAACTCCACACAGACAGTCGCCTCAGGTTGGAATCGAACCTGGGTCACTGCCATTGTGAGGCAGCAGTACTAACCACTACATCCTCCTGCAAATTTGCAGCAGTTCACCATCTGATGTATCTTCCTGGATCTGCTCTGCTTGACTCTGACTAAAATCTATGAAATCAATGGCAGGGCATGGAATCTTTGGTGTTGCAAGGGATAAATTTGTTATCTATTGGATCATAAGGAGAGAACCCTGCACACTGGCTGGCCAATGATAAGCAGTCCATTTGTTCCAATAGTGTAAAAGGTTTCAGGTCCATCCCAAAGATCCATTGTCGGATGTAAGATAGATAATCTTAATGCATGCAATAGCAGATACACTGTAAACAGTTAAATTACATCATGTGGACTGCACCTGGTTGTGCCAGTTTCCTGAGTATGTTTCATGAAAGGTACATAAGGCGATGATAGTTGTGCTGGCACCAGTACCTTTTCTTGTATATAAGGCACGTTATATTTAATACAATAGAGTGCAATGTTAGCCTTAGAGGAACTAAATATTAAGGTGAGGATGCTGTGCTTCAGTTGTACCGGACATAAAGGGAGGATATAAATATGTGTTCAGAGGAGGTTTACTACCTAAATACCTGGGATGATTGTGTTGTCTCATGAGGAAAGATTGGGTAGGGTGGGCTTCTTTTCACGAGCATTCAAAATAATGTGGGGTGATTTGATTTAAATTTATATGTCCCTGAATGGTTTTGACAAGATGCTCATGGAAAGGAATACTTCCTCTTGTTGGAAAGCCCAGCATTAAAATTGGGGTCCATCCTTTTGCCAAATGCTGGCAAATGGGACTAGATTTACTTTGGATATCTGGTCAGCATGGATGAGTTGGACCAAGGAGCCTGTTTCCATGCTATTTATCTCCATGTATCACTGTCATAGACTGTATCATGTCTATGACAGAGATGAGGGATTTTTATTTCTTGCTCAGAGGGTTCTGCAACTCAGGAACTCTGCCTCAGAAGGCAGTGGAGATGGGTCATTGAATATTTTAAGGTGGAGCTAGGTAGATTTTTGTTCGAAAAGCCAATCAAAGATTTTTGGGAATAAAAGGGATGGTGGAATTTGTAACACAAAAATATCAACAATGAATTTATTGAATGGCAGGGCAGACTTGAAGGACAAATAGCTTACTTCTGTCTCTAATTTATATGTTTGTATACTGACCATTACCTTCGGACTATATGACTTGAATGGAGGTAAAAGCTTTAGCAATTCTGCTGGCATCCATGCGATGCATCAAATTTCCCACATACTGGGGATAGTCACCGATATCACTGCAGTTACCTCATGGACTCTGTTGACATGTTTGAGTGCCATGAATAGAATTTTGTAAACTTCTTTGTTCTTTGCTTGGCTCTTCTTTACATGCTGCTGTTGAGTATTGTGGTGTTATTTGGGTTTCTCTGGATCATTTTTTTTTATTCATTCATTGGATGTAGGTTTCACTGGATCAACCGACATTCATTGCCCATCTCCAATTGCTGCAGAGCAGTTAAGAGTCAACCGCATTGCTATGGGTCTGGAGTCACATATAGGCCAAATGAGGTAGGGACAACGGTTTCCTTCCCTACAAGACATTAGTGAATCAGATGGGTTTTTCCAACAATTGGCAATGGCTTTATGACCATCATTAGACTCTTTAATTCCAGATAATTATTGAATTCAAATTCCACCATGGCAGGATTTGAACCCAGGTCCTCAGAACTTTGCCTCTAGTAATAATCTGGCAATTATACCACTGGGCTATTGCTTCCTCTTAATTACACATTCTAGCCCCATGTCCTCTTGTAAAACATAGCTTATATCATGGAATGCTAGACACTGTCTTATGAGTGAGCCAAGCCACACATCATGCAAGATTGTCATATTATACTGGCCCTGTTGATTGGAGCATTAGTTGTTCCAGAGTCCAGCATTTGCAGGGGGCGATAATAGTGTAGTGGTCATGTCACTGAACTATTAAGCCAAAACCTTAGGCTAATATTGTGGGGGCATGAGTTTGAATGCCACCAAAACAGATGTTAAGATTTGAGTTTGATAAAATGAACTGGAATGAAAAAGCAAGCCTAATGGTAATCACGTAGCCATTGTTGAAAACACGAGTGTGCTTTAAGGAAGGAAATCTATCATCCTTACATCTTCTGGTCAATGTGTGACACCTGACTGACAACAACGTGGTTAACTCTAAAATGTTTGGGATAGTCAAGAAATTGCTGGTCTAACCAGTCATCCCACAACTATGAACAATGTTACAATTGCTTGAATGTTCACCATTCTTAAAGTCCAGCATTGATATTATATTCTTTGGGTTTGTCTAGAAATGTTTTCCTGAACAATTGGAGTAGGGGCAATGACTCATTCCATAAAACTTTTTCAGTCAATTTATTTGCAGCAAAATCACAATTTGCACCTTTGCTTCATATCAATCTGTAAAAATTGGTCAATTGTTTCACCTGGCTGTTTGCAGTTTGAAATGAACTCAAACTTTTGCAGTCTCTAATTGAATCAAACAAGATGTTGATCTTCATAAATCTGAATAAAATTGCCAGGACTTTTGTACTCACTGTTGGAAATACCAGAGAATTTTATTTTACGTAACCCTTCAATGCCCCAAGTGAGGAGAAATTTGACTACCTGTCATTTTTTTGTCAGTTACCTATTGATCGGTAAAGTACATTTCAAATCTTTCTTGAAATAACTTTCTTGAAGTTCTGACAAAATGACAATGGATTGATAATACATGAGATGTTTGCTTTCCATCTTTCTTTGTTATAGTTTTATGCTCTTCAAATTGTCAGTGTAACAATTTGCATTGCAATGTGCTGCTTTCCTGGTTTAATTTTTCTGTTAGCTTCTCTTCTCTTTTCTATATTGTAAAATGGCGTTGCCCCTTTAAATCCTGCAGATTTGTGCTTGCACATGAAAACAGTGTGAAAGCAATAGGGAGAAGTAATTTTTGGAATTCAAAATTAGGTAATGATACTGAAGAACTGGTGAAAACTTGTGAAGTATATTCCAGATGAGAAAATATCCAGCTAAGGTGCTTTTCATTCCATGGTGAAATATCAGAAACTCATGGGAATGAGTACATGCCAATTTCTTTGAAGTGGAAGTGAAATAGTGCTTTGTTTTTGTTGATAGCTATAGCAAGTGAACGAGTGTTGAGTGTATGCCCAATACCACAAGTCCAAAAATTATTGACGTTTTGATAAGTTGGTTTGCATTTTTTGCGTCACCATAGGTGTGGGTGTCAGGAAAAGGTCCACAGTTTACTTCAGAAAATTTGTATGTAAGAATGCCGTTGTATCACCCAGCAACAAATAGTGAGGCAGAAAGAAGTGCACGGATTGTGAAGGGATTTTTGCATACGTATTTGTGGATGACAAGTTCGGGCAGTAATTTCAATGTTTCTCTTTGTCATAAGCTTGACAATTTTCTGTTCTCTTATAGAATAATCCCACAGTACACAATAGGATGCTTGTCTAATGAGGTAGCATTTGAACTCACTCCTAGAATAAAGTTTAGTTTGCGTAAGCCTGACATCAATAGAATAATAAGAGAAAAATAAGACAAGGTTATTATGAGTCATGATACGCATGACTCGAAACTTCAATAGTTGAGTGCCCACCAGAACATCGTCATGAAAAACCATTGGGCTTCTAAGGAGAAGTATGTGATTGCAGTGTTGCAAAGAGACTTAAAAAGATTGGAGATAAACTCTGAGACTGTTATTTCAGTAGTTAGCTTGGAAAAGAAAATCTGATGAAAGCACTTAATCCTGCGACAGTCCAAATACTTCCTAAATGAAAGACTGAAAAAGTGTAAATATCACAAAGGAATTGAAGGTTTGTCACTATCACAGAGCAAAGTGAGCAAGGATCTTCAAAAGAGATAAATTGATCAGTGGCACAATCTCAACCAGGAAGGGAAAATGGTAGTCAAAGTTGAGACCTGACAGTCAGAGAAGTTAATAGATCAGACTCAAGCAAATGAAAACAGGAAAGGAACTATATGGCTTACTTGAAAGAATGATGAAAAGAAGAAAGAAAACAAGTTATTTTCATTATTATTTGGTGATAGTTTTGTGAAACAGCCAATGGTATTAAGAAAAAACAATATTATTTTTGTATATGTGTTACATGCCAGTGAAGGGCATATATATTTTAGTTGTAATGATGGTTGAAAATTAATATGCCACTCAATGTTAAATTTCAGCTGTGGAAACAGATGTTGGTTTAAGTTATATTACATTCTAGAAAATTAACATAAAACCAGGAGTAGGTTATATACCCCCTCCAGTGTGTCCTACCATACAGTGAGATGATGGCCGATTTGTAGCCTAATCCATATACCTGCCTCTGACCCATTTCCTTTTGCTTAACAAAAATGTATCGATTGCAGATTTAAAATTAACAACACATCCAGCATCAACTGCTATTTTTGCAGTGAGTTCCAAATATCTACCACCCTTTGTGTGTAGAAAAGCTTCCTAACATCTCTCCTGACAGTATGGCTCTAACGTTTAGACTATTTCTCCTCATTTTAGAATCTCCAACCAGAAAAATTAGTTTATCTTTATCTGCCCTTTCTGTTTCGGTTAATGTCTTGAAGATTTCAATCCGATCATTCCTTAACCTTCTAAACTCTAGCGAAAGCAGGCCTAATTTGTACAATCTTGCCTCTTGATTAACTACTGAAGCCCCAGTATCTTTCTTGTAAACCTATGTTATTCCCTCTCAGCACAACATATCCTTCCAAAAGTGAGGTGCAACCTAGATGTCAAATAATTCTAAAGAGCCACACACAAATACTGTCTTTATGTTGAAATGGTTTCTTTGATAGCATACAAAACAAAAGGCAGTTTTTTTTATGTGCTGAGGGATTCCAAAATGAGAAACAAATGATCGTCCGTTGACTGTATTTGCTGGCCATTAGAACAATTTTGTGAGAGGCAGCTTCCCAGTCAGTTGCCTATCCACTCGCTGTTCTAGCTAGCATAGTGGGTGGACTCCCAATGCTTTCAGCCCAATCACAAAATAAGAAGTTATGGAATATCTGCTGGTATACCAGGCACAGCTGTAGCATCACTGATGTGGGCTACAAAATGGAAGCACTCTCAGTGTGTTAAAATCATGAAATATTTGAGAGGAAGCATCTGTGCTGCATGACTCTGTGACTCTTTGACTCAGTGTGGAGAGGAAGCCCTGCAGATAGACGATTATGGCTGTATGGCATGAGATTTTTGATGGTGGCACTTTCTTTAGGTAATGACCCCTCCCACACCCATTTCTAACACACCCTGGATAGCTGCAGGGACAACACCTCAATAGGATGAAAATTGCCCCTAATTGAGTTCTTAACTACTTAGATTGCTTGCTTCCTGCTATTTGCCAGGGTCTTAATCCATTCTACAGGACAGCCTTGACCACATAGCCTGGCCGTGAATATGTTGGAGAGCTATTTTAGGGAGACACCCCCCCCCTCAATTTTCTTGCCAGTATTTACCTCCATTTCCACACACTGGTCAGAGAAAATTCATCACCAAGACATTAACATATTAACATTGGCATTAACATATTAACCCCTCTGCCCTCACTAAACAATAATAAAATCTTCCATTAATTTATAACAGGAAGACTCTTGATAAAGCTTTGACTGTGCCAGAGAGTTTTCTGGAATTCAGGATATTTGTTGCCAATTCTGAAGAAGATTTATTAGTCTTACAACTCTGACAATGGACTTTGGTTTTGTTTTTGGTGAAGTGCAACTTGCATTGAGTCTTTTGATGGGTTTCTGATGGTGAGGCCTAGAGGACAAGGGCAAATTGGCACCCTGTTTTGTGAGTAGGAACCTGGATGGCCTGCTGGACCATTTGGTACAGATTCAGAACACCATCATCTACTCACTCAATCTGGACACTTTCCCATTGCGCAAAACTAACTGCTGTGCCACCCACTTCCATCTCGAGTAATAGATTAGATTAGATTACTTACAGTGTGGAAACAGGCCCTTCGGCCCAACAAGTCCACACCGCCCCGCCGAAGTATAACCCACCCATACCCCTACATCTACATCTACATTTACCCCTTACCTAACACTATGGGCAATTTAGCATGGCCAATTCACCTGGCCTGCGGGAGGAAACTGGAGCACCCGGAGGAAACCCACGCAGACATGGGGAGAACATGCAAACTCCACACAGTCAGTCGCCTGAGGCGGGAATTGAACCCGGGTCTCAGGCGCTGTGAGGCAGCAGTGCTAACCACTGTGCCACCGTGCCGCCCAATACTTGCCTGTCTCTCATTCCAGGGGGTAAACTACTCACAATAGGGCAGAAAGACTGAAGATGGGCAGTGAGCAGCCTGCCATTCACCTCTTCACCTTTAGTGTGAAGACCATCCTGACTCTGATCACTGTGAATGGCAGACTGACTTTGTCCAAACTCCTGGACTAGGATTGGAGGTTGCCTTTGGCTTTCAATAGCTGGAACCACCATGACAGAAAGTTATCCCCTTGACTTTCCTTAGGCCTGCTGACAACTATGACAAGGTTCCTGGCTTCATGCTGCACTCAATGGCTAGGCAAGATGGAAGTAACACAAGTGTGCTCTCTCTGGCTAAGAGCACAAAATGCAAAAAGCCAAAGCAAGGCAGGGATCCTATGATTCAGGCTGAGTTGGTGAAATGACAGCAAGTGAATAAGACCACAGATACAGCACAATTCAGTCCATGGGCTAGGTGCCTGTCCTAGGCACATAGTGGCCTTGCTGCAGCATTACAAATGATAGCTGCTTGTGCAGTCTGAGATGCTGCACTGAAGTGCAGAAGTGCAGGATAAATGAATTTGAGGGATGTGCCTTGAGCTTTTTTAGAGGCTAGCACAAATTAGACGTCAGTGTTTGTGGAGTAGAGGTAGGTGTGGCCAGTGCCCATGAATGTTGGTACCTAGTGCCCAACATGGAGATCCTTTGGAGCAAGCAGCGAGCTGAAGTCACCAGGCACCTGCTCTGACTTCCGTTTGGAAATTTCTTGACCTTCAGCTTGTTCAGCAGATTTGGTAAGTTTGAATGCAGA
Organism: Chiloscyllium punctatum; assembly: GCF_047496795.1. Taxonomy (NCBI): domain Eukaryota; kingdom Metazoa; phylum Chordata; class Chondrichthyes; order Orectolobiformes; family Hemiscylliidae; genus Chiloscyllium; species Chiloscyllium punctatum. The sequence continues at coordinate 67,657,005 of NC_092740.1, forward strand.
ATATTAGTGAACTTGTTGGGATTTACATTGATCTACAATCTTCAATTCACCAATTAAAATAAAAAAAACCTTATAATATAAAGCAGATGCTTATTTATCTGTTCCACTTTAGGTCTAACCTGGTGCTCACATTGGTGTAATACCTCTTCCTGGGGAGTTTCTGGTTAACTATTTTTGGATCAACAAAATGATTGACTACATCAAGATCTTATAAAGCAAAACACTGCAGAAGCTGGGCATCTGAAATAAGAACAAAAGTGCAGATTACTCAACAAGTCAGGCAGCATCAGTCAGAGAAACACTTTTCCAGTTGATGATCTTTCATCTGAACAGGTCTGATCAAGTCAAACATCATGAAGCTGAGACATTCATTCTGTTTCTCTAAACAAATGCTGCCTGACCCGCTAAGCACTTCCAGCACTACTTTATTGATGATAGTAATGTCTAACTTCACTGGTTTTAACAAACGCACATTAAAATAGCAGAAACACACACTGCTGTGGCAGATGTAATATAAACCTGTAAAAGTCATCAGGGAAATCAGAACAGAGCTTAAAAATGCTCCACTTTTCCTTCTCAAGCAGCTTAATTGGCACGTAAACAGTCAAACTAACAAAGATGCATTTAATCCAGCTGTTCATTGAACAGAGGATACCATTTACTCAAAGACCTGTAGGAGCAGCAATCTTATTAAGGCGTCAAGAGAGAGAAGCTGAGAGACTTGTGCCTCCTTTTCCAAGTAAGGTCCGCTAAAGCACTTGCCTACAATTAAGATCATAGAGATGGATCCTACTCAGTGAGAGCTGCAGGCCAGTCAGAGACCAGCAGCTCTTACCCTCAGAGGAGGCCATTCCTGCTGCCACACTGGGAGTCCCAGGATCTCTCAGGATCCAGGACAGGGAAGGAGATGAGCAGAAGACATTTCTCAGCTTGGGTATTATGTTGAGTGCTAAGCAAATTCGGACAGGGCAGGATCAGAGCAGGCAATCCTTTCCCGTTATCAAATTCCTCAATCAAGCAACCATCCTTCTCAGTACGTCCTCATTGGTGTGAGCTTTTATACCCTCATGAAAATTTTGAATATTCTGTTAGTAACATGAATAGAAATTCATGTGTGTGCTGTACGTACAGAGCCATGAATTTTAGTTCCCATTATTTTCTGGCCCTTACTTACCATGCTCCAGCCATTTTTAATGGCCAGGATTCTTCACCACCTTTTCTCAAGCAGCAGCTCACAGACCACACATCAATCACTGAGAAATCAGCTGACCTAATGATCCACATTATACTTGTAATGGTATCTTCAAATCTACAGCCGTAAATGTCAGAAGTTTACTGTTAAAGGATTAATGGTTCTCAAATCTTTTTGCTGACTTAGAAGAGGCGAGCTGAGAATGCAAATTATAACACTAAGATTATTACTGCAAGGCAATTATAGATTAATTATATGAAATTAATTAATATATGAATTCTCCATCATGTACCGACAGACACTAATTGCACATTATGAGAGAAAAAGCATCATTTTTTTGCACCTAGAACAACAGCTTCTTTTAATATTTATTGATCATTTCGCTCTTGTCAGTGTGATGCAATTATTCGTATTCATCAGATAAAGCTTAAAGGCATGGACTTAATAGTTTGTTGCAGATTTGAGATGGATATTAAAGAGCTTAGGTAAAGTACTGTGACCAACATTGATGCCAAATTAACACCCAAAAACAGACTAATTTGTCCTTTGTTGTTTGTGGGATTTTGTTGTGAGCAGACTAGCTGCTGCATTTGAGTATAATACAAAATAGCATTAATATTATAAGCAGCACTCAATGGCCAACTGTTACATAACTAGTTAAATGTATTTTTGGACAAAAAAATAGTTGAGTTAGACATTTAATTTGTTTTCGGCTACTAGTAACTCTTCTGTCACATCTCCCATGTATGAAGTTTAACTTTTCTTAATTGTTGCAGTTGTTGAAGATGGTGTGTCTACAGGGACATAATGAAAGAACAAACAGAAGGGGGTGATTGTGTCAGAGCTGGAGGGAGAATGACAGGTCGGGACAGTTGACAGTAGAAGGCCTTGAAGTAAAGAGCAGGCAAATGCTAAAAAGTCCAAACAAGAGTGCTGACCAGAAAATAATATCAGTGATAGAAGGTAACAGAATGAAGAGGGAAAATCTTAAAAGCTATGACAAGAATGTCTGGAATTGGTAAACTAGTATAGATTTGTTTTTTCACATGTCTATTAATTTAATAAAAAGTGGGGTCTTCCTTGTCAAGTAATTCCGCCATCATTCTGCTCATCTCACACTTGAGTAATGTCTTTGGCCATTTGAATGCAGGTAAATATTTCACAAGCTGATATTCAGACATTTTTCAGAAGGTCACTATTATAGAGCTTGCATTGTGAAATAGATACAACCAGAAATGAAAGTTATGAAGGAAGAAGTACAATGTGCTTATATTTAGATTATTTCACCTAACTTTTCAAAAATAGCAAATTAATTAAATATTTCACAGAGTTTCCATGCAGTTCTTAAATATATCCCTACTGCAGTTATGAGGTTACATTGCGGGAGTTAGTTTGTAAGGTTGATTCTATAAGACTGTAAGCTAGCAAATCATGTTATTGGAAACATTGATCAGAGATAACCAACCACATTGTCTGCATGATTTTCCGGCCTGCACTGCCTTGTTGTAATTACAGGATTAAGAATCATCTAAAATCTCCTGAGTTGTAATTAGTTACATGTTTCTGTGAATTATAATTTTAAGGAATTTAAGTATAACTACTGAGCACACATGAAAGGAGTCTTGTCATAGTGACATCAGAGCACTGGGAGCTAGAGCCTGAGTCTGTAGGTTCCAGATGCAATGTTCTTCCTTAGTATCACTTGTCAATAGTTATTTTCAATAAACCTGTTCAACTCAAATGAGTGTTGATTTCACATTACTACTTATTTTTAAATACAAGCATTCATAGGTTCAAGCACGTGAATATATCCCAGTTGAACCATAGGAGAGTATTTATCTTCACAAAATGCCACTGTATGAACAGGATTAAGATAAATATGAAGAAATGTTTGTGGAAATGGATCTGAAATACTTTTTCTCCTGCTCCCTCAACCCCAAGTGCATTCCAATTTCTAGATCTATAACTAAGATCATGCCAATATTGACTCAATTTCTGACTTGAATCAATCTGCAGCTATCGTTGTTCCTTCAATTGATGCTCGAACTCATGATGGTCAGTTTTTCATTGATCATGAATTTGTGTTTTAAGATCAAATGGGTAGCTTGTAAAAAATCCAGTTTACTTTGGTCTAAGGTTATCACTGTAAGCTCATTTTTTTAAGCAGACTGTTCTGGCTTTTCTGACAGTTTGTAATAAAAATGTGATTAATTTTCAATTTTTAGTGTGTGTCTGTCTCATCATGGATTTTAATATTCTAAGAAAACACAATTCTCTACATGCAGTTGTGCATTTATTATGAATTGTATTTAGCTTAGGTGTAGGTGTATAGCCAATCAATGAAGACTCAAAAATGCCACCAGGGTTAAAATGGATAATTGTCATTTTAAACTGTCACTGGGATTGAACACAGAGTGGGCATTTAAACCCTTGCCTGCTAATTTTCACAATTCTGTCCATATTGCCTGTTTGAGTCATTGCACCCAGTTATAAGGTATTGGTGAGATTGGCAAATGAAATATCCATTTTTAAGATAGAAAATTGAGGTTGACTATTACAACTTGTCATGAGTGAGAAAGGTGATTGACTTTTTTGATGAGTATATGCAAAAAAATGGCTTTGGAACTGGAGAAATGAGATTGACTGATACATCTGATCAACCTATATGCTGTGATTTACAGTAACATCTTCAAAGAAAAAGTGAACTTCCAATTTTTAAAGTTTTCAATGGTAGAAAAGTAACTCTTTAACTCCTCTAACCTCCCATTATGGTTGTATGTTTTAAAAACATGGCTTCCTTCACATTTCATCTATTAATCTTCTGCACTTCCTTCCACCAATAGACTAATAATTGACTTGATACTCCCTCATGCCTGACCTCCAGATTCCCAGCATCATAATTAGATTTTACTGCCTCAAGTCTTTGTTCTCTTTCAATATTCCCAGGCACTATGATTGCATTCAGCATTACATTCTAGATCCTTATATCTTTTTCTCCGGTACCTCCACTTCCCAGTTGCCTGATCCCAGGAGGCATTTAGGAGAAAGTGAGGGCTGAAGATGCTGAAGATCAGAGTCAAAAAGTGTGGCGCTGGAAAAGCACAGCTCGTCAGGCAGCATCCAAGGAGCAGGAGAGTCACCGTTTTGAGCATAAGCCTCCTGATGAAGAGCTTGTGCCCGAAATGTCCACTCTCCTGCTCCTTAGATGCTGCCTGACTGGCTGTGCTTTTCCAGCGCCACACTTTTTGACCCAGATTATATTTGCTAATCATCCTACCTCAAAACCAACCATGAATCTGTGAAAAGGAGGTTCTTTCTCAAATTTCCTTCACCCCCAACATTCATCTTTCCACATGTCTGTTTCATGCTTCGAAATTGGCGGCAAACTGAAACATCTTCCCAAGGTCTTTCAAAGCAACCTGGACTTTCTAAATACAGGAGTAAGAAATTTAATTGATGGCACACCTAAATAATAATAATGGCCACTAATTATCAATTTGCATGCATATATGGGCATAATCTGCATCTTAATATACATCAATTAGTCATGATATTGTTTTGCTAAAGCCATATTTTAAGCTACTGATTGCAAAATCAGCTGGTCTGATAATATAGTGCACATAACAATTCCCCGATTCACTCTGAATAAAAGCATAAAAGGCTTGCTGAAGCAGAGTTGATTCTTTGATCTGAGAACAGTTCTCAGCCTATAATTTTTCATTCATCCATGTTGCAGACAACATTTGCACTAACTACCAGTATCCCATGCTCTCCACCAGTGCTGTTAACTAGCCTGCAGCTCAAAGTGCATACCTTTGATCTCACTGCTAAGGTCTGAATTGCTTTCAGAGCTTTGCTTATGAATGGTTTCTTGTTGTTGTCTAGCAACAACCATCGAAAACCAATGTTGAATGCTCCTCATGCACATGATTGTTAGCAGTTATTAAATACCAAAGTATCAGATTTGAAAATTCTTTGGGATGTTCTAATGCATTTCACAGCCAATGCAGTTGTTTTTTGAACACCTGTTCAAACTGTTGCAATGGAAGGAAATGTGACAGCTAATTTGTACACAGCAAGATGTTACAAATAGCACTGAGATTACTGGACTTTTTTTTGTGTGTGTTGATTAAGGGATATATGTTAACCAGGACACGAGAGAACTTCCTACAGTTCCCATAGTGTCACAGGATCTTTCACATTGATCTAAGAGGGAAGTTGGACATGGTTCTGACAGCATTCAGAATTTGGCAATAAGATCGAAATATATGCATTAATATTTTTTAACATCTAATTTGACAGATGGAACTATTGATAATGCTAGTCTCCCTCAGCACTACTTTGCAGATTTAGTTTAGGTTATGTCTTTCCATTTCTACAGTGAACTTACAGCACCTGATTGAGCCAAGGCTAATAATTGTTGCCCAAATATATCTTTTCAAATAAGAGGGTCAATTACCAAGTCAGTATAAGTTGCACATCTCTTGTTTAGATTGGGAAAGCAGTAGTAAGCTGCTTTCTCAAACTGTTGTAATCCATGTGTTGCAGGTATTCCCACAGAGCATTTGTTGTTAGGTAGGAAGTTCCAGGATTTTGGGTCAATGCTGATGAACGAATGGCCATGTAGTTCCAAATCAGAAATCTGTGTGGTTTGCAAGGCATCTTGGGGTGATCGTTCTTCCTTGCATCTGCTGTTTTCCCAAGTAGTATGGCTCTTGGATTTTGGAGATACAATTGAAAAAGCTTTGCTGAATTAGTGCTACACCATACAGACAAATTGCTTGGAGAGAGTTTATTGGCTCATGGATTGCTCCTGATGAAGGGCTTATGCCCTAAACGTTGATTCTCCTGCTCCTCGGATGTTGCCTGAACTGTTGTGCTTTTCCAGCACCATGCGCTCGAAATGGATTTCTCCTTCAACAACTAATTACAGGGTCTCGTTGTAGCCAAATTCACATTTGCTGCTAAAGTGTGGTGATGAATAACTAAAGCATCATAGAAAGCAGGTACCTTATAAATTCCATTTGCAAGTATATTTTCGTGGTATGAGGAATTTCTAGGAATATATCCCCAAAACATACCTCAATTAGGTTCTTGAATGATTGTTGTGTTTTTGAAATGAACTCTTCTTAACAGATTTGAGGTTTGACATTTCATTTATCACTGTATCAGGCAGGAGGTCAGAGTCTCTCATGTTTACAGCATTGATCGAACAATGAATTATGATAGTGACTTTTATCAGATCCCTTAAAGGAAGGCCTATGTTTCAAACATACTAATGAACAGGAAGAATTATAGAACATTGTTGAAGAAAATACAGAAAGGATTGAAAAAGCAGAATACAGTGGGGTCACATGTAAAAATTAATTTCTCTATGGGAGAAAATACAACAGCAATTTTACTGCAGAGTTGGATTTCAACACTGAAATAATAACAAAACAATCTGTTTTCTAGGTGTGAAGAAAGTACTATGGCAACTGGCACATGGAGGATAAGTAGCTTAGCAGCTGGTAAAGGGCAGCTGCATGGGCAATTTTGCTTAAAAAATTGGAATGAGGCCTGGGAGTAATCGTAAATAAATGTGCTATAATTTCAGGAGAAGGCCTGAATGAGTCAAATTACAGTGACCACTGCAGAGACAATGAACTGGGGAAATAGCTCTTCAACCCTATCTTACAAAACAACATACATAGCAAGTGAGTTACCATACACCTGCAGGCCATGAGTGAAGTTCAAAATGAACCTTTTCAAGGGGAGAATGTGGAGAGACAATAATTCAGGACAGATTTAATTGCCATTTGGGATGACATGTGCTGATAAATGAAATTCAATATGGAAATATTAACAATGAAATTTTGTTTGCCTAACTTAATCAAGTTATTTGATGAAGCAGTGATGAACATTCTGAATATAGATACTCAAAAGGCATTTGTCCAACAATCACATAATAGACTAATCAATATACAGAAGCCTGTTTGGGGGGTAGGGGGCAAGGTATGTGTGTGTGTGTGTGTGTGTGTGTGTGTGTGTATGGCAGTATAATACTGGGGTCATTTGACCTTCTTACAAGTTACTTGAGTCCCTACAGCATGGAAACAGGCCATTTGGCCCAACAGGTCCACACCAAACCTCTGAAGAATAACCCACCCAGTCCTATTCCCCTACCCCATTATTCTACATTTTCCCTGAATGACATATCTAACCAACATATCCCTGAACATTATGGGCAATTTAGCATGGCCAATTCGCCTAGCCTGCACATCTTTGAACTGTGGGAGGAAACTGGAACACTCAGAGGAAACCCACGCAGACACGTGGAGAACATGCAAACTCCACACAGACAGTCACCCGAGGCTGAAATTGAACCTGGGTCTGTGGTGCTGTAAGATTAATGGAAGCATTAAATAGTAATATTCAAAAGAGAATTGGATAAATGCATATCGTTGAAAATGTTAATGTATTATGGGAATAGACCATGGCAATGCAATTAATTGGATATATCTACCAGAGAATGGGCACAAATACAATGGGCCAAATAGCCTTTAGTATATAATGTTAAGTTAAACAATCTGTGCTGTAGCCTGTCTCATTTGTTATAGTGGATTTCCCAAAGAGAGGCATAGACAGGAAATATAAGAAATAAAATGAAAACTTTAAAATTTAAAACTTACAGGGACAGCATATTGACTCGAGGAGTAAGACCTAATTTGTGCACTTTCTGGGCTGCCATTGAAGTTTTTTTTACCATTAAATGATCCTTAAGTGGCAGCTTTAACTGACTGTGATGAGCTTAAAATGTTCCAACAGTGCAAATGCAGCAATTTCTTCAAAATGCTTGATATTCCATTCTTACAAGGATAGCAGTAGAGAGGTGCAAATTGTCCAGCAATTTTTAACTATCTGCGAATCCTAGCTTTTGCTCCTCGCTTAAAATGATTAAATTTTTAATACACTGCTGTTCATACATTTGATCAGCTCATAATAATATCAATGTTCTGAGGGTTAATCATGCCATCAGAACAGTTCTGTTCTGTATCTCATGAAAGAGGTACAAATGAACAATAAAGAATTGAACAATGAGCTCAGAGGAAGGAAGATGCTTTGCAGAGCTATAAATTTTGGTTTTAAAAAAATGAAATTCAGCAGGCCTGGCAATATCTGTAGAGAGAAAGCAAAGATAATGTTTAGAGTCCAGCGATCATTCCTCAGACTTTCTCCTGCAATCTCTATTCTTGTTTCAGATCTCCAGCACCCACCGTCCTTTATTTTGTTTTAGTGTGCAATGTTTAGTATTGGGCTCATAATGCAGAAGGAAAGAGAAGCAGTCATCAGCAATTTAATCAGCTTTGTCTCAACAAAATAGATATCCGACCACCTGCACCTCAAAAGTGATGCTAAAGTTTGAATTGATGAAACAAAGCATTGCACATTCAGAAGGCAATGAGTTAGAAAGAGGAATGAGAAATGGAAACAATTCAAATTGAGACAACACTTCTCATTGCAGAGATCTGAGAGTAGACAGTTGGCTGGAAGGAGGGCTATTAATAGGTTATAATGGCTAAAGACAGGCCCAAGAGAATTGTCTGGGCTGGGCTATCATGGCAAACAAAAGCACTAGGAAATGGAAACAACGGATGGAAAACTTGGAATTCATTGATATGAGACATGGTGGTGGTGTGTTGGGGGGGGGGGGGGGGGGGGGGGGGTCACTGTTGATGTTGAGAACTGGATTCCAAATCTGGAGTTCTGACCTTTGGGGTCAGAAAGAGAAGGATGGAGAGAAGGAGATGACACATCAGGGAGGAATGAAGGACAAGAAGAATCAGAAGGAAGGATGTCATCAGAACTGCTCAAGTTTGCAGCCCTTACTTTCTGAAGAAAGTAAGAAGAATTTTGTTAAACTAGTAAATATGAAAAAAGATGATATATGCAACTTAGAATGAAGTCAACTACAAAATAAAGTGAGAAAATCTGGCTGATGAAAGACTGCATAATGGATTGTGGAAGAGAGGGATTTCATAAAACACCAAAAAGAAAAGTCTAAACTACATTGAATAGAGCTAAGATGTCAATGGTCAAGAGTAATGGTCCAGATCATCCAAATAGAGTCAGACAAAAAAGAAAACACTTATCTTCAGAGGAATTCTACCTGCAAATGTCCGGGTTAGGTGTTTGCTCAGTTGAAGCCATCCAGTGTAGGCCCATAGTGCAGCCAACTGTGAAATGTATCAGCATTTAAACCATACCCATTTCTTATGAGGATTCCTGGTGCATTACCGAATGTAAAGATCCTAAATCTATTTTCCCAGGTATGACAGAAGGTAAGAGAGTAAAGTGGGTGCAGTGGGTCAGGGATTAGCGTGGAGGATGTAGGCTGCCAGATTGGTGATATGGCAGAATAATAGCTGGATGAGAGTGGAGGGTGGTGGTTGGTTGGGGGGTGGGGTTTGGCTACAAGGAGGTTGGTACAGGATTATGGTGTCAGGTAAGAGAGGAAGTTTTTATGATAGGTCAGGAAATTGTGGAGCCAGTTTAGGGTGGATGAGAAGGTTGGTCCTTTACGGAGTTGAAGGATGTTAGAGGGGGAAGTCCTCAGGGAGCTCGATATAATGTCTGCAGATGAGAGTTGGTGTCAGAAATGTAAACAGGTGAATCAGGGGAAGGGGAGTGGAAAGTCAGATCCGGGGGAGGATCAGACAGAGGGTCAAGTCCAGTGGGCAGGAAGACTGGACTTGTCCAGATGATCAGAGATTGGCTCTGGGGTGGGGTTGTGTCTGGGTCTGAGTTGGAATTGGCTGTTCCTAAGGTGTCCAAGGAAGAATCAGTCATAAGTTGGGGGTAAAATCGGTAGCGTTCAGTTTGATTGTAAGCCAGAAGTTTGAACATGTTTTAATTCCTCTAATATTTCCTAGGGCTTCCAGATCCTGATTTGATTTATTATTGTCACTTAGACCGAGATACAGTGAAAAGAATTATATTGCATGCTAACCAGACAAATCCTACCTTACACAGTTACATCAGAATTATGGAGCGGATGCTTTTAGAAATTTCAACTTCTTGGGCAACTCCATGGAGTCAACTGATTCGGGATTTCGGTATGGTTCCAGCGTACAGATGATGTTGCCACGTCAGCTGCCTCTCCACAGAAGATCTGGGCCAAAGAATCAGCATTTGAAATATGTGCTAAGAGGAAAGATAATGCTGAAAATCTGCATCTTAGTAAATGCTATCTTGTTCTCATATTTCTGATCAGGCATTGAAGATGGGTTAGTAAAGAGACTGATGATAATTACAATCAAAGGAGACTAGAGCTTCTTCAAAGTTGACAGTTCAAAAGTCACCTAGTCCCAGATCAAAGGTTGGGTTGCAACCGGGAGTCGTGAATTTACTTGACAGCTGTTTCTGCAATCTTTTGAGAAGAAAGCACGGCCAATGATTGACTGTGTCCTCTGTGATGGATAGCTTGTGGTTAGATACTTTCTCTGACAGATTTATGTATTTGTCTGCGCAGTCAGTTTTTAGTCAGCAGTTAGTGAGTGAGACTCAAAGACAAGAGTTACGATGCTTTAGAGTTAGGGCTTGTTCCATCAGGGATAAAGGCGAGATCAAGTTTCACAGCTGGTAAATCTCTGGAGGAGTGTGTGGGATCCTCCACTACCCTGACTCCCCAAAGCATCCAGGTTTCTGTATTTAATTCTCCAAATTAAGCTGACTGTTTCAAGTTTCACACATTCCTCATCTCATATTCATCTTTTATTTCTCTAGTTTCTCTTAGCACACTTCCTTTTCATCATTTTTTTTCAATTTATGCATCTTATTTTCTTATGTACATGTTTTGCTCCATTCACCCAGTTACTCCACTCTTATAAACTGTTCATTCGTGCTATATTTAAGATGCTATGCCTTAAATGTTAGCATTCAGTCATCATTTACAGATGCTACCTCTCTGCGCTCCAATGTTTTTTCAATTTTTGCTTTGAAGATTTAGTGATGAAAACCATGGCAGAACATTGTTTCCTTCCACACAGTAATTTGTTAACAGGGTTGGGGATATTTAATCAGGCACAAGGGGTTGCTATGGACCCTACCATCTGCTTGCCTGCACCCTGATTGTTGGACAAAGGAAAGCCTGTGGATCCTTCAGAGGACAATTGATGTTCACATATAAACCTTTTCCAAGTGGACAGTTGTTGCGAGGGGCAGTGATATGGCAGTTACAGTATGATCACCAAGAACAATAAGTAATCAAGTGTACATCTGAGGGTACAATTCTAAGAAGGGTCCCTCGTTCAAAAGGAGTCAGTGCCTGATTGAGACATCCAGCATTGCAAAGCCATGGAAGCTACTAAAACCACCTCCAAACTGCCTTTATTGCCAAACTTCTCCTCCACAACTCCATATTTTGCAACTCTCTTACTGCCATCACTTGCCTGTGTCTGGGTCTGAAGCTTCAGGTGATTGTTGTACCAGCGGCTTCCATCATCTCCTCAGTGGCACTGCTGAGTATGACAGAGTTGTCAGCTCTCAGTGAATGTGTCTTGAGACCAAGTCTCTAATGCTGGGAAAGTCCTGTCACATTCCTGAATGTATCAAAGATGCATCAATCTTTCCTGAAAAAATTTAACATTGAGCATTTTCTGGCTCTTCTGACAGTCAAGACCCTCATTGCTTCCCCATGGCCAAGTTTATGTTTACATCTCAGACTACTCTGGAGTATGTACTCAGATAGGAAAGCAGGCAGAGTGACACTGAATCAGTTGTTCACTCACCCCTTGATGCCCTTAAATTGTTGTGGCTGCTTAGCACAACATCAAATGTATTTTGGAATTCAGCTGCAAATCCACATTTTTAAAATTTGATTTCATTTGGTGGATGAGAGTGTCGCTGGCTAGACCAGCTTTTAATGCCCATTCCTAATTACCCTGAGGGCAGTTAAGAGTCAATAACATTACTGTGGATCTGGAGTCACATGTAGGCCAGACCAGGTAAGGATGGCAGTTTTCTTCCCTAAAGGACATTAGTGCAGGTTCATAGTTCCTTGAAAGTAGAGTCGCAGGTAGATAGGATAATGAAGAAGGCGTTTGGTGTGTTTTCCTTTATTGGTCAGAGTTTGAGTATCAGAGTTGGGAGGTCATGTTACGACTGTACGCACATTGGCTAGGTCATTTTTGGAATATTGCATACAATTCTGGTCTCCTTCCTATTGGAAGGATGTTGTGAAACTTGAAAGGGTTCAGAAAAGATTTACAAGGATGTTGCCAGGATTAGAGGATTTGAACTATAGGGAGAGGATGAACAGGCTGGGGCTGTTTTCCTTGGAGCTTTAGAGGTTGAGGGGTGACCTTATAGAGGTTTATAAAATCATGAGGGTCATGGATAGGATAAATAGATAAGGTCTTTTTCCCTGGGTTGGTGGGGGGGGGTGGTGGAGGCCAGAATTAGAGGGCGTAGGTTTAGGGTGAGAGGGGAAAGACATAAAAGAGACCTAATGAACAATTTTTTCACGCAGAAGGTGGTGCATGTATGGAATGAGCTGCCAGATGAAGTGGTGGAGGCTCGTTCAATTACATCATTTAAAAGGTTGGGTATATGAATAGGAAGGCAAAAGGATTTGGAAGGAAATGGGCCAGGTGTTGGCATGTGGGACTAGATTGGGTTGGGATATCTGGTCGGCATGGACAGGTTGGACCGAAGGGTCTGTTTCCATGCTGTACATCTCTATGACTCTAGAAAATCAGGTGGGTTTTTCCCCACGAATTGGCCAATGGATTAATGATCATTATAAGACTCATAATTCCAGATTTTTATTGAATTCAAATTCCACCATCTGCCATGATGAGATTTAAACTCAAGTCCCCAGCATTTTACCAGGGACTCAGGATTAGCAGTCAGTCAAAAATACCATTAGACCATTACCTCCCTCATACAGCTGGGCAGGAATGTTTCGTTCTTGCAAGTGCATGATACAGGATGCTTGGTTAAGTTTGGCCTTTAGATTTTGACACTATTTTCAGTTGGGAACTAGAGGAATGAATAATATATTTTAACTATAACATTAATTATCAGACACCGTTCAAAACAAAGATTTACATGATATGATATTATATGTTGTGCCAACATCGAATTGAATTCCTCGTCCTGAACTTTGCGCAAAAGACACACATATATTATAGAGAGAGAGACAGACAGACAGAATTTACATACAGAAACAGGCTATTCAGTATAACTGGGCAATGCCTGTATTTACATTCCCCTCAATCATCTTCCAGTACATCTAACTCTATTAGCACACCTTGCTATTCCTTTCCACCTCAAGAACTTTCCTAGTTCCCCCTAAAATGTATATCTACTATTTGCCTCAACTAGCCCGTTTAGTAGCAAGTTGTACCTTTTAATCAGACGCAGGGTCAAATTTTTTATTTTGAATTCCTTTTGACTTTTGTTAGTGAATATGTGTTCCAACTCCATGGAATGTATGTCTTTTGCACAAAGTTCAGGACTAGGAATTCAGTTTGATTGACAAGTTTGGCTTTCAGTCATGCAGGAGGACTCTAGAGCAGGTAAGTTCAATTCATGGTCTAGAGGGTGGCATATCTCACCACAGGGGAGAGTGTGACCCTTGACTCATATTGCAGGTGTTGAGATAGGGTAGGCAAGAAGTGGGGAATGGAAGGTGTGAAATTTGATGCTGTGGTGAGGCACAGCCAAACCCTAATATCAGGCATTGATCTGAATCCCAAAAGGATAGAGTCTAACCTGGATCTCTGATCCCGGAGCACCCCACCGATGCGTGTGTGAGAATGAGTGGGTATGGTGGAAGGGCTCAATTCCTGAAGCCCCAGGTATTTGTTTGGGGATGGGGCTATGCAGGGAGTGCCTGGGAACTGGGATGGTGGGAGAAGTGCTCTCCCACTCCTCCTGGCACTGACTTAGGCTATAAAGGTGCTTATACTCTCTCTAGAGTTGTCTTTGGTTCCCTTCAGTGCCAATGGCTCCTGATCAGGACCTGGAAAACCAGGCCAGTCATTACTAAGGTGGAGAAACAGGCACAATAACATGTTTAAATTGCTACCTGCCTCTCAGGAACAGATTGGCTTCCAGCCTCTTGTCCCAACTCTTGTGTTCGAGGGGGTTTTAGGTCACGTTTCAAACTTTAAAAATGTTTACATCCGAACCAATTTTAATCCACTTATTTTGGGTATTAGTATTGAACCATTTCATTAACTTTGAACCTATCAATCCTATCATCTTTTCAAAGACCTCTCTTCAGTCATCCTTCAATGTTCGCTTTTCTAGGGAAAGGAGTCCCAGCATGTTCAGTCTTACTTGATGATTAGATAAAATGAGGTGCACAGTAATGTTAAGATGTGGATGGGACTCCAAACTTGTTGCTTACCCCGCTGTCTATTTTCTCACTCCCTAGTTACCTCTTGCCCTTTTCTCAGCAGAAGTTAAATTTCACAGGTTTCAGTTACGAAAAGAACTTCTCTTGCAAGTCAAAAACAAAAAAAAGAATACTGTCAAACAACATGGATATGACTCAAATACCGAGAACAATAGCTACCTTAATTATTTTACAAGGCCAAGATGAAAGATAATGTAATGGACAAATCACCTTCTACTGGAAAGGTGCTATCATGGCTTTTTAAAGTGTAATTCTTATGAATGGAATTACTCTGAAATCAGCTACTGGCTGATTCCTCTTAGCAATATCCTGAAGATAACTAAACCAGAAGTTTAATCAAGATTTTGCTTAATTATTTTGCCATCATTTTAAATGGATGGCTTCAAATTTACAATTCCCATCTATGATTTATATTGTCTGCCGATGCTGCAATATCTTGCAAAAACGCATAAATGCGTTTTAAATCAATATTTCACTTATTTACGTCTGTGTAAATGAGTGAAATATTCACTTTTTTACGTATGATTTCCAATTAATTATAAATAAAGCTGAAGGTATTAATGTAGAGTAATGGGTACACATTCGAAGTATACATGGTAATGATGTTACAATAAATGTCACAGTCACTTGAGGGATTGTGTGGCCTGGAAGAAGGCAGAAGCTCAACCTCTTGTGAAAGTCTGATGGATACATATGTTTGGCTGTAAGGAAAAGCATACGTTTGAGAGATTGGACAGTCTCAAATAACCCTCTACAGCCTGAACTCACAATGAGACAGAATGAACCACACTCATGAAATTCAAACAAGCTAAAACAGCGAGCAAGATATCTTTTTGTGCAAATTAAATTGACTTAAATTCAAAAATAAGAATTCAAATGTTCCAAGCTAAATAACTTGGCAAGGGTTTGGGTGCCTGTGAAATAGTCGTCGCTGTTGTTATGTTAATTGGCAGCAAATTCCTTGTTCATTCCAAAGCTCAAGTAAAACAGCAAAAAGAAACACTTCTTTGTGTTCTTTTTAAGATTGGATTTTAATAGTCTGGAAAGATAGGAAACTGCAGAAAGAATACACCTCTGAAATTGCACTTTTATGTACATGGAAGAAAAATCACCATATTGTTTTCTGGCATTGCAAATAAATTTCTATTGAAAGCTGCACTGGTTGTGCATATATATTTTATCACTTAAATAGTGAAAATTGGTGAGAACAGCTGGAGAGAGTGTTTGTCATCTTGACATTGTGGAGATTAATGCTAAACAAATGTCTGGTGATCCCACAGTGCATAACATTTCATGCCATAGATTTCAAGCCAATTGACTAAATCTCTAAACACTAGAATAGGTTAATATCAAAATGGAAGTCACATTAAATAATGCAAGCCATGTTCCTGATAGCATCAACAAAATTCTTTGTGTAATATGGTTAACTGAAGATGAAAGGACTGCTCAGTTTTTATTTTTGTAGGCTATAACGTGCAGTAGAGATGGATCATTTATTTTAAATTGTAGAACTTAACACAAGCATTATGAACTGAGATGACTATTTCCCATTGCTTATTGAATTAATGTCCCTGGCATCTAAACAATATCACATTTTCTATCAATCAATGAGTACAAATGCTTCCATTTGGATTGCAAATACTTCATGTAATTGATACTCCAATGTATCTATATTCTGAAGGTCTGAATTTCAAATCAGGGCTGTCAGTCTGGTTGGCAAGAGTTAAATTGGGCAGCAAGTTATTGAACCTCCATGGCATGAGATCGGAGAGATTTCCATCACCAGGCCTCATGTGTATAGATACTGTCAGTGTGCCATGCAAGCTTGGTGGGAATTTGTATTTGGCTGGCCTGCAATGCCAGTGGCAAGAGATTGTTAGGAGGACATAAGGAAATCCTTAGTACTCGTTATGTAGTTGGTATTGGGATGGGGAGCAGGTTCGGGACCAGCTATAGGGGGAATGTCCTGTACCTCTGGGGACAGATGGTGGTGCAGTAATATCTGGGTGCATAATCTTAACTCTCTAGAGATTTAGGTTTATGCTCTAAGGATGTGGGTTCAAATCTCACCATGACAGCTAGTGAAATTATATTAAATTAATAAGTCTGGACTTGAAAGCTAGATAGCTTCAGTGATCATAGCCACAAAACTATAGTTAACTGTCATAAGTGCCTGTCTGGTTAACTAACATCCTCCAGGGAAGGGATTCTGCCATTCTTACTTAGTCTGATATATGCGACCCCAGCCCCAGAGTAATATGTTTGACTCTTAACTATGCTCTGAAATAGCCACACAAGATATTAATCCAAGGGCAATTAGGATGAGCAACAAATCTTGGCCTTGGCAGTGACACATATACACCCATGTAAAACTAAATTTAACAAAAAACCTCTTGCCTCAGAATAAAGATGAAAGCCATTAAGAACAAACTTCAATTATTTTTGAATGCCTTTTTGGACAAGCAATGAAAATATCTGGATAACTGTCAGCTTGTGAGATCATGCAAAGGTTAGTTATGAAGCAAAATTAATGTATTCCTTCCATTCAGAATTGTTGAAAATATAAAGCCATTTCAATGTCAAATTGAACACAGATAGGACAACACATTGGGGCATCATCATGAGAACACACAAATGCAAGAAATAGGAGTAAAAGTAGACTATACAGCCTATTGAAATTGTTCCACGATTCAATATGATCTTAGCTTATTTTGGGTTAAACTCCAATTACGTGACTACTCCCCTTATCGTATGATTTTCTGAGAGACAAATAGACCTGTCTATCCTACTCTTAAATTCAACAAAGGAACATCTTTGAGGCTAGAGAATTCCAAGGACCCACCCAGTAACTCTACTAAGTTTCGTTGAGAGGAGCACCTTCACTGATTTGTTATTTGACGACTAGTGGCCAAGTATGAAAAGCATCAATTGTGTATTTTAAAATATCCAATGAATATATGATGAACCAATGGCGTCCTTTTATCTGTATGAGTCCATTACAGGGAATTGCTTTGAGGGTTCACCTGACTAATTTTGGCAGAAAATCATTAAACGTTTTATGTGTCTACCCAAGACTTCCACCAAATTTCTACTGAAGTTTTAGCAACCAACAATAATGCCAATGATATTGAGCATATCATATCAATGGCCAAAGTCAAGTTACATTCTGTTTCGGACTGTCGCAAACATAGACTGGGAAAGGACCTGGCGGAAGGAAAGAAATTGTGGAAAAATAAAGTAAATGGCTGTAATAATAACTTTGCTAGCAATTTTAGTTTTCTATGGAATGTAAAGCAACTGGTTCTGTACAATTTTATTTTAAAGAAAATGTATTAGTAGACTTCACACTGTTTTATTGGGGGAAATGGATTACTCAAGGTATATGGAAGCCATATCAATTTGCAATGTTGCATGTTCATTTCATCAGATGTGTTGAATTATTTGATTTGAGCCTGAGTGGCAGTTTAGACATTACGTTGAATTGAGTTGAATTAGCTTTATTGTCACGTGCACTCAAATGAGTGCAGTAAAAAGGTTTTTAAGTCACCACTTATGACATCATTTTGGAATCATAGAGTCAGGGAATCCTACAGCATGGAGACAGGCCCTTTCAGCCCAAACTGGTCCATACTGATGAAAACGTCCATCTACACTGACCCCATTTCCCTGCACTTGTTCCATATCCTTCTAAACCTTTCCTATCCATTCATTTTTCCAAATGTCTTTTAAATATTATTAGTGTGCCCATCTCAACCACTTCCACTGACAGTTCATTCCATATGTGTACCAACCTCAGTGTAAAAAAGTTGCCCTTCATGTTCCCTTTTATTCTTTCCCCTCTAACCTTAAACGGATGCTCTTTAGTCCTCAATCCCCCAACTCTGGAAAAAAGACGAAGTGCATTCATCCCATCCATGCTTCTCATGAGCTTATACACATCTACAAGAGCCCCCCTCAGTCTCCAAAGGAAAAAGTCCAAGCTTGTACAACCTCTCCTTATAACTCAGACTCTTGAGTCCTGGCAACATCCTTGTAAATTTCTTCTGCACTGTTTCCAGCTTAATAACATCCTTCCTATAGCAAGGTGACCAAAACTGAACACAATACTCCAAGTGCGGCCTCACCAACATCCTGTACACCTGCAACATAACTTTGAAACTTCCATGCTCAGTGCCCTGACTGATCAGGGTTAGTGTGCCAAAAGCCTTCTTCACTGCTCTGTCTATCTGTGACTCCACTTTCAGAGAGCTATGAACCTGAATTCCACTCCACTCCTTAAGGCCCTACTATTCACCATGAAGTTTCTACCTTGATTTGACTTCCCAAAATACAAGACTTCACACTTATCTATATTAAACTCCATTTGCCATTTCTCGGCCCACTTCCCCAGCCGATCAAGGTCCTGCTACAATTTACGATAACGTTCATCACTTTCCACAATACAGCCTATTTTAGTGTCATTTGCAAACTTACTAATCAAGACTTGTGCATCCTCATCCAAATCATTGATAAAGGTAACAAACAGTAATGAGTCCAGCACCGATGTCTGAGGCTAGTCACAAGCCTCCAGTCTGACAAGCATCCTTCCACTATTACCCTCTACTTCCTACCATCATGCCAATTTTGTATCCAATCTGCCAGCTCCCCCGAATTCCATATGATCGACACCAGCACCACCCACACCTGTTCCTCCGCTACATCGATAACTGTACAGTGCCACCTCGTGCACCCACGGTGGGGAGGTGGGGGGCTGGGGTTGGTTGAACAGTTCATCAACTTTACCAACACCTTCCACCCCAATCTCAAATTCATCTGGACCATCTTGAACACTTCCCTCACCTTTCTTGGGCCTCTCCATCACTATCTTGGGCGACTGACTAACCACAGACATCTATTACAAGCTCACTGACTACCACAGAAACCTAGATTACTTCTCCTCCCACCCTACCACCTGTAAAAATTACAGTCCTTATTCCCAATTCCTCCACCTCCGCCACATCTGTTCCCAGGATGACCAATTCCACCTCAGAAAGTCCCAGATGGCCTCCTTCTTCTGCAATCACAAATTCCCTTCCCACGTGGTTGACAGTGCCCATCAGTGCATCTCCTCTACTTCATGTGCCACTGCCCTTGAACCCCATCCCCCAATACAACAAAGACAGAGCCCTCCAGTCCTCACCATTCACCCCACCAATCTCCGCATATATCGCATCATCCTCTACCACATCTGCCACCTCCAAATGGACCACACCACAAAAAGTATATTTCCCTCCCCACCCCTATCAGTGTTCCAGAGAGACCATTCCATCCACGACTCCCTCGGCAGGTTCATGTCCCTCACCAACCCACACCTGACTCCTGGCATTTTTCCCTGCCACCGCAGGAAGTGCAAAACCTGTGCCCACACCACTCCCCTCACCTGCGTCCAAGGCCCCAAGGGATCCTTCCACATCTGTCAGAAATTTACCTGTACCTCTACCAATGTCATTTGCTGTGTCTGTTGCAACTGATGTGATCTCCTCCACATCGGGGAGGCAGGATACCTTCTTGCAGATCGCTTCAGAGAACATCCCTGGGATACCCGCACCAACCAACCCCACTGCCCTGTGGCTGAACACTTCAACACCCCCTCCCACTCCGTCAAGGACATGCAGGTCTTGGGCCTCCTCCACCGCCAAACCGTTACCACCTGACGCCTGGAGGAAGAATGCCTCATATTCCACCTTTGACCCTGCAACCACACAGGATGAATGTGGATTTCAACAGCTTTGTCATTTCCCCTCCCCACATTATCCCAGTTTCTAGCCTCCAACTCAACACTGCCCTCCTGACCTGTCCATCACTTCCCCACTCTGATCTATCACTTTCTCCCTCACCTCCATCCACCTATCGCTTTCTCAGCTACCTCCCACCCAGCCACACACCCCCTCCCATTTATCTCTCAGCCACTGGTCCACAAGTCTCATTCCTGATGAAGGGCTTATGCCTGAAACATCGATTCTCCTGCTCCTTCAATGCTGCCTGACCTGCTGTGCTTTCTCAGCAACACACTCCCAACTCTGATCTAACCTTCCAGAACAGCCTACCATGTGGAACCTTATCAAAGGCCTTACTGAAATTTATATAGATTACGTCTCCCATCCTGCCCTCGTCAACCTTCCTGGAGACTTCACTAAAGAACTCTAACAAATTTATGAGGCATGATCTCCCACACACAAAGCCATGCTGACTACTCCTAATCAAATCCTGTCTTTCCAAATGCATGTATATTTTATCTCTCAGAATCGTGTCAAGTAACTTCCCTATTGGTCTATAGTTCCCATGTTTTTCTTTGCAGCTCTTCTTCCATAATGGCACAACATTCGCTACCCTCCAGTCTTCCAGGACATCACCCGTGCCTAATGGTGATACAAAAATATCAGCCAGTGCCTCTACAATTTTTTCTCTCGTCTCTTGCAGTGCTTTTGGATTTATCTGGTCAGGACCAGGACATTTATCCACCTTCATACATTCTAATACATCCAATGTCTCCTCTGCTGTGATCTGGACTGTCCCCTTAGGTACAAGTTATCTAGGTACAGATTTTTCAGTCTGAATTCTTAGAAAAAATATTAGAGAAATAAAGAAATAAAAATTCCAGCATTGTAGATTGTAGGAATAAATTAGAAAAATATAGAAATAAAAAGGGCCAATGGATAGAACATTTCACCAGGACACACCCTCCTAATTGCTGTTCAATGACTCCTGTTGGAAAGTGTTTCTATGTGGAGGTTGGATGAAGTGAAGGTCAGTCTTCTCTGCACTGCGTTCCAATATTGCCAAGGCTTATTGTCAAAACTCATACAGAAAAGAATGTCATTCGACTGAGTCATCGAATAATTGCCAAAGTCATTGAAATTATACCTCCATGTGAGTAAGTGTCTTTAGGGGAAGTGGGTAGCAGGAGTTGGAAAAATGGATGGAAAATAAACTTTCTAGTGAGACCTATTTGTTTGTGATATTATAAAGAACACTTTTTTACGCTTTTGCAACTGACTTCTATATATTACAAAAAGAGAAAACACTTATGATTCACTTTTCTAATAATGGCATCAAATTAAAATGCCTTCCTGCTTTTTGTATTATTTCAATAACTTCATTGTTTTTGTGTCTGCCTGTTCTGCAAAACATTTTGATTCTTCAAGCTTGTATTGAATCAATACCACTAACATCTTTGTCTGAAGAATCTGACAGAAAATCATTCTCCTTCTGCATAATTCAACCTCAGCACCAGATTCCCAAATCATGCCTGATGCATAAGTTAAAGGTCAAATTTCAGATGTACTTAGAACATTTTTTCAATAGATTTTGGCATGTTATTACTTTGTTTTATTTTCAAGTCAGGATATAATTCCTTTGCTGGGATTTATGTCAGTTTAGCTCTATTCCCCTACCTCAGTTCCTTCACCGCTGAAACCTAGTATTGTGCCATCAATGTTTCCTAATTCTTCCTTATTTACCTGCATTGTGTTCCCCTCATCAATGGGTACATTTCCTTATCTCCATGTTCTCACCCAACTCCATCTTTGCAATTTTCTGCAGCGTTCAACTCTTCACAAACATGCAGTTTTTGTGACACTATTGTGTGTACCTTCTCAGAACTTGGTGAGGGCTTTTATCACTCCTTTCTGGGTTGCAGTCTATTTTTTTTGAGTCAAAGATATTTTATAAATGTGAACTGTTAATGTTGCTGTATTTCACTCACCTCTTAGTCACTCTTCAGGCTTTGAACATGTCATCAGGGCTAACATAGTATGAAGAGAATGCTGCTTTGCTAGAGCTATTAACCTTTAGACAAAATTAACACAAACCTATGTCTGTTCTGGTAAATAACAAACTTTTTATAACAAGTATTGAAAAGGAACAAATTACTGCAAAGAGGAACAGGCAGTTCAAATCAATCTTCCTTCTTCAATATTATGCTTTAAAACATATTAACTGGTTATTCAACTTATTATTTGTCTGTATTCTTGCTGTTAGTTTTTCCAAACAGCAGTGCTTTCACATTTAAATAACTCTCAATGTACAAATCTAAGATTTTTTTCAATTCCATGAAGAGATAATATCTGGAAATCAAAGGTTGGCAGTAAATTATTTGTATTATCTATTACTTCAGAGGCTGAAAGCCAACTAATCATTTGATCCTTTGAAGTTGGTGCAGTAATCCAGTATACTAAACAATACTGAAGCAAAGACGTTCAATTCACTAATTACAGTCTTCAGCATTCTGTTAAGAATCATCTTAATTCAGACCAAAATCAACTTCCAAATTCCTATCTGGAAGGGAAAGGGATCTTATGTGATTTTGTAGGCCTGTGTCATAAGAGCAGGGGAGTGGGACTTTTTGGATAGTGCTTTCAAATAGTGACACAAGCATGATGGTTGAATGATCACCTTCTATTTCATTCTGTGATTCTAAATGTCTGTTATTTAGGCATTGCCTGTTCCCAAAGCTTAGGTTAATTAATGTAAAAAAGGTGCAGAAAGTCTTTGGTGTGGATAGCAAAACTTATTTCAAAGGAACAGTAAGGACTGTTAACACATTTAAAGGTTCACAGATTTGTGTTCAATCAGAAAAGAAAGAGAAATAGTGCTCTTTTCATGGGGATGATGTGAATAGATTCACTTGGATAACTGATGACCAGAAGAATAGGCAACGTAAACATAAAGATACCAGTGTAGCTTTTGCTTTATCCTAGTTGATGACAGAACTAAGGCTTTCTGAAACAGCAGATGAGATTAAATTACCATCATGACTCAACAGTCCAACCACATCTGTCATTGCAAACAAAATAAACAAGTCTTACTTATAAAGAAAGGCACAAAGTGGTACGTGAAAAACAAATAGCCATTTACCTCAGCTCTAAAGTCTTTGTGGACCACAATTAGGAATATTGCTGTTTATTTATTCTATGTACAAATATTCTTTAAAAAATACCTCCTTCTGAGAATCATAGAGTCATAAAATTATTACAGTGCAGAAGGGGACGATTTGGTCCTTATTGTGCACTGGATCCCTGAATGAACACTTTACTTATCAAATACATTGCCAAAGATAATTATTGATACAGCATAATAACCACAATTTTGTTTTACCTATTTAAATCAAACTTAGATATGGTTAGTTACTGATTTAACTAGTTCTGAATGAACAGAAATAATCATTGTAATATTTTCTGCTTGGTAATAGTTAAGTTCTGTGTACGTGCAAAAATATTTCAGTGAATAGAAAATTCTGCCATGTGGGTTCCATAGTAACACACAATCTGAACTTTGAAGAAAAATATGATACATGCATAGGGAAAGCAGCTACTACCCTTGACCAGCTCACAAAATGTGCATGGAATAACAGCAAGCTGACTTTTAGGATCAAGATGAAGTTTTATATGACCTGAGCTCAATTATAGTGAAAACAGAAATTGTTGGAAATATTCAGCAGATCTGGCTGCATCTGTGTTCAGACAGAAGCAGAACAAACAACAGGACAAATCAAACAAAGAAAATGAATGCTGGAGATCTGAAACAAACAAAAACAGAAATTGCAGCAGCTCTAGCAACATCTATGAGAGAAAATGGACTTAGTGTTCAGTCTAGTGACCCTTCTTCAGAATGTACCTTTCTCCTGAACTATGTTCTCAGCATCTTATTGTTTGGTTTAGAAACATTAACAACTTACAGCTATCAAGAAAGGAACTGTTAAGGCTGCCCATGACTAAGCAACATAAAATGGCAGACAACTTCTGTATCTCAGCAAGATTTATGGAATTAAATTCCTTAATCTTAACTGTTCTGGAATGTAAGTGTTTCATTATCTTTACAAGCAAGGAATAAACAAAAAGCTAAAATCTGAGGTGGGAAGAAAGTTATAAAATCTTCAAAAGTGAGCGAAAGAGAGAGAGAGAGACAGAGACAGAGACAGAGACACAGAGAGAGAGAGAGAGAGACCAGCTTTCTGTAAACTGTGTTCAGTGAACTAAGTTCTCACTCTTTGTGGTCTGGTTTGAATGCACCTTAGTTCATTGGTTGTTAAATGATGCCTTGTATAACATTTGTATTTTCATTCTCTACAGCTCAAGATCTGGGAATGCTTTGAGTTTTATCTGCATTTTGGGAATCTATGGTGATTTAGAAGAGTAGTGTGTGCCTGTATCAGTTTAGAACATGTATGGTTAATGTATTGTCCTTTTAAGGAACTATTAATAGTTGTGTTGGGCAAAGATCTGCGATGAAACGTTGATCTAAAAATTTGGTTCATAAAGCTTGGTAAAAATGTACCTTTTGGAATTGGCTCCATGTCATGTTTGGACTGATGAAAGAGTCTTGGGTAAGTTTTAATTTCAGAAATCATCATGTTTGGCATTTCATTTTCTGGCCAGAGTGAACTTTTAAATACTGTTTTAACACATGAGTGAATCTTTAATTCGGGATGATAAGATTTGCTTATTGTAAATGTAGTTGGGTGTGAAAGCATAAAATTGGAAGTTTGGAAATGCAATTCTCTTTGAGCAAGGAGTTTTTAAAAAAAGAAGATAACAAAGGAGGTGGGCTTTCCCTTTGTTAATTATAACACGCTTATTTCCTTACAGGAGGAGCAAAGATAGAATTCTCACCCTGCTTTTTAAGCCAGCAGTAATTCTCATTTTAGTAATTAACCCATTCTGCTTGAAGTGGAATGGATGGATGCTTTTGTTTTCAGATACTGAAAGTTTTCACCGGTGACTTCAAACTTCTGAACCTGTTTTCAGACTTTCAATGTCGCAACACAGAGATGGATGAGGCATCCTCAACTCATCAGAGCCTTCCGCCCCAGCAGGACCATTCCAACATGTACAAGTTGATTACATACCCCTCCCCCCATGTCCAGGCTATACTGAAGTCCCAGTTTTCGTTGACAAATTCTCCAGATAGATAGAAGCCTCTCCAATCCGACGAGTCACAGCCAATCATTTAGCTAAAGTTTTGTGTAAGGATTACATTCCTCGGTGGGGAGTCCTGACCAGCATAGACTCTGACCAAAGGACACATTTCACAGATGCTGTCTGCCAGGAAAGTGCAAAACATTACATCAGAACTTCACTGCCCTCATCACCCTGAGTCTTCAGAGCAGGTGGAACAAATCAACCAAACAATAAATCAAAGGATCACTAAGCACCACCAAGAGGGAGTGCCCTGGCTACATGCCCTGTCAATAGGACAATGCAGCATCTGAGTGACCTCAATTGAACAACAGGACTAAGCCCTTTTGAAATCATCACGGGAAGGCCTTTCTCCGTGCCAGGAACAACTTCTTTACAGAAACACGATTGCTACTCAATGAGTGATGCATTGTTGAAGTATTGTGAAGACCTAACCAATGCTGTGAGGTCTGCTTCCCAACAGGTATCAGCCGCTTGGAAGAACCTTCCCAAAGGGAAGACACGATATTGTCCCTGGAACATGGGCCTATGTAAAGAAAATCCATTAAAAACAGTTAAGAGCCAAGCGGGAAGGGCCCTACCAAATGCTGCCAACCACTCCAGCGACAATAAAAGTCCCAGGAAAGGAAACTTGGATCCATGCATCACACGTAAAAAGAACCACAAACAGTTAAAGTATTAAGAACTGTTACATTTAGGTCAAGATAGGGAAATTGATATATTAGTAACTGGGTGTATTTTGAGTGCTTGCCTCCTAGTAATGTGCCAACCCATTACACCAGAAGGGAAATGAAGGAAAAAGCAATTGCATGCAAACATCTTTTTGTACCTGTCCCCCACCTATACCAAATGAGCTAATATTTCCAACTGCTGAGTATGTTCCCACGTTCCCACCCACTCAAAAGAGGGATTCCCCTTAAGATCCATTCCTTTTAATGGATCTGAAAAGGCATAATGAGTAACTCACCAGAACATCTCCTTAGAGGATCCAGCATAACTGGCACAGCAGTCCTCAGCAGGGATTGGGGTCTATTGGCTGAGTCCCATGGGAGTCAGCGGGTTACAATCTGGCTGCCTTTCAGAGGTAGTATCAGCTAATTATAACAACTCACAACAATCCCTATTCGTGACCCTTGCTAACACCTCTGGAATCAGGAAACCAGCAGGAGGGACATGTCTGTTATAACCCAGATGGGAGGGCAGGAGATGGGATACAACAAATTCTTCCAAAATTGGAATATAACCCAGGGCGCTAATTCCATCCTTCTGACATTCCAAAACCTCACCAGTAAAGGTACTTTCCAGCAAAAATGATATCCCGAGATTATAACTAAGGTTACTCCTTACAACAACACTTACTTTGTGTGCAGACACCAGACCTATGCCTGGTTACCTTCATCATGGACTGGATCATGCTACTTGAGTTACATCATCCCCTTCATCCATCATACATTCTCTACATCTGAAATACACTATGGGCAAAGGTTTAACAGAGCTAACACAGAATCAGAAAGGTTCCATGACATTCTACTTCCCAGGTATGGAACAGCCAATCTCGCAAGGGAATCCACCAACATGGCAGCAATCTTAGAATAGGTAATAAATGATACTTCCTAATCTTTAGACAGGATTAAGCACTGAAATGGTGGCCATCTGGAAAAGAGCTTTGCAGAACAGGATGGCCCTTTATTCGATATTAGCAGAGAAAGGAGGCACTTTACGCTCTGATCAGAGCAGAGTGCTGCACCTACATCCATGACAATTCTGAGGGAATCACTGACCTTGCAGCACACATTAGGAAAGAAATGGATAAACTAAAACAACTCCAATCTTCCACTCTGTGGAGTTAGGCAACAGGCTGGTTGGGATCCTTGAGAGCTTCCCTGGTGCAGTGCAATTCATTGTAGTAATTCTTATTTTATATTGTTTGGTTTTGTTAATCAAATGTTGTTGCCAAATATTGTGGCAGCCACAGCTCCATGGGTTAGGTTCCTGAAAGATAAACAACCCATGAGGCGATCATTCTTGTGTAGAAAGCCTATCACATTTGTGTAACGAAACTCTTGCGTGTTTTGTGATTCACTATGACTGAGCAGCACAAAATGGCTGACAAGTGCACCTGACAAGCTCTGCAGAACATGGCTGACAGTAGTTACAGTGTGTGGGAAAACATTTGCCCAATGTAACCTCAGCAAGTAGCAAGCAGCTCTGTAAGAATCAAGGTTACGGATGGGATTGAATGTGCAGCTGCAATTGCCTACTTGGATGCACTAAGTTGTTGTTTTTCTCAAATTAATCAATCTGTTACACTATTGAGAGTAGGTTTTAGTTCAGAACCTTCAGATAATCATATATGTAGATTCTGAGGTAGTTACAGATCCACATATATACAAAAGATCACCTAAACAAAAGATTCAAAACAGTTTCAGGAAATAGAAGAAGACCCCCTTATCATTAAAGTCTGTGAAAACATTGTGACTGTGGATGGACTAGCAGCCTATCCATCTCTTTAAGAAACTATACCAGAGAACCAATCATAGAGGGATAAGCACTATTGACCAATAGTATTGGAGGGGGGGAGGGGGGCCTGTGCAGTCTACATTTTAATTGTATACAATCTGAAGTTTTTGTGTCTCTTACTGCGAAGAAAATCTTAAGGTAAGAAGTAAAGAAGGTCATCAAAATAAAGTTGCACCTGAACCTGTCACTGCACTCGCATTAGAAAATATGCGATCTAACAGGAAGAAACCCTGCTACTAATGCTGTGATGGATTTATCTCAGGACTGGATTTGTGGCCTTTGAAGAGTTGGGACACTATGAGATACCTGGCTCTGGTGGGAGTGAAATCCTTCCAATGGTCTGTTCCCCAGGGAAAACAAATACCGCTGTGAGCAGGGCTCGAACCTGTGCAGGGAGACCCCATTGGATTTCAAGTCCAACGCCTTAACCACTCGGCCATCACAGCATGACAGTTGGAGGAAGAGCGGCTCATCTTACCGCCTAGTAACCCTCCAACCACAAGGGATGAACTCAGATTTCTCCAGTTTCCTCATTTCCCCTCCCTCCACCTTGTCTCAATCAAATCCCTCGAACTCAGCACCGCCTTCCTAACCTGAAATCTTCTTCCTGACCTCTCCGCCCCCACCTTAACCTCCTTCCACCTATCGCATTTCCAACGCCCCTCCCCCAAGTCCCTCCTCCCTACCTTTTATCTTAGCCTGCTGGACACACTTTCCTCATTCCTGAAGAAGGGCTTATGCCCGAAACGTCGATTCTCCTGTTCCTTGGATGCTGCGCTTTTCCAGCAACACATTTTCAGCAATGGTCTGTTCCCGTCAAGAGTCAGTTAGAATCAAGCAGACATCATTGTAAGCAAAGTATAAGAAACATGATTCAAAAGTCACTTTCAAGCTACAAAAGTTGTTACACAAGATTTCCAAATTTGTCAACATCACAGAATTCACTTTGGGTTTGTTCTGGACAAATGAGCAACTCTATAATATCGGTATAGTATCCACAAATGAGGCTATTATTTTACTGCATCCATTCCAAGTTTCTTGCTTAGAAATTTTTCCATGTCAGTCCTGCTTAGTAAATTCCACAAAAACAAGACAATTGAACCACTCGTTCTTTGGAGAGAAATTTTAATGCAAAACTGAAGAGATCTACTTTTCTTTTAATCTCCAGCATCCTCTCCTTTGCTCAACTGCTTATAATAGTGCTGAGTTTTGTAATCACAGGATTCATCAGAGGCATATTTGTCAGCTAAACTGCTGTTATACCCTTTCTAATTTAAGTATTGATTGAACTTTTCATGCTACAGTTTATAATAATGACTAACCATTCTAAAGTTACTTAATCTAGTCTTGCACATACACCAATACACGACTGATGCATCAAGCTTTTTATTAGACTCCCACTATGAAATCCTGATAATGCTGCTTTTATTGTGCATTCAACTCATTTGCCATTCAGAACACAGAAGTGATGTCCTGATTCTGAAGTGCATACAAAAGATGGCTGACTGGGCAGCTATCAAAATTAATTTCAGAAATGCTATCTAGTTCTGACTATTTCTTTCATTCTAAATTTAATCAAAAAGCAAGTTTATGGCAGTCAATACAGAATCATATAATGATTACTGCACAGAAGGCGGCCATTTGGCCTGGAGTGTCCATACTGGCTGTCTGCAAGGGCAATTCAGTGAGTCTCATTACTCCTCACCTACTTGTTTTATTTTAATCTTTAGGTGCCAATCCAATTCTCTTTGGAAAACAACGTTCATATCCACCTCCACCATACTCTCTGGCAGGACATTTGAGATCCTAACCCCTCACTGCGTTAAAA
This sequence comes from Chiloscyllium punctatum, assembly GCF_047496795.1. Classification (NCBI taxonomy): domain Eukaryota; kingdom Metazoa; phylum Chordata; class Chondrichthyes; order Orectolobiformes; family Hemiscylliidae; genus Chiloscyllium; species Chiloscyllium punctatum. The sequence continues at coordinate 67,686,905 of NC_092740.1, forward strand.
GAAAATGCATTCTCACGTCACCCTTGATTTAGTTCTCAATGTTTCTGCCAATGGAAACTGTTTCTCTCTACCTACTCAATTCTGCTTCCTCATGATATTTGAACAGCTCCATCAATCTCCTCTCAACCATCTCTTCTAAAAGAGTACAGTCCCAGTTTGTCTTATCCATCTTTATAGCTGAACTCTCTCAACCTTGGAAACAATCTCATAAATCTTTCCTGTACCATCTGGAGAGTTCTGATATCTTCCCAAAAGTATTTTGGCAGAAATACTCCTGTTGAGACCAAACCAGTATTTTGTCATAATTTCCATGCTTTTGTTTGGCTTGCCCAATGCTTCCTTCCAAAACGTGCCACTCTGCATTATTTATCTGTGACACATTCACCTTTTCTACCAACCTGACAAAGTTCTCTTGAAATCTCTCACTCTACCCCTCCAGTTCATATAACTTCCAAACTCTATGTCACTTGCAAATTTTGAAATCCAAGTCCAGGTTATTAAAATAGATCAAGCACTGCAATCATTGTGCTGTTGACAACTGAGGAAGCCAAAAGAAAGCCATTTATCACTTTTCTCAGTTTCCTATCATTTACTTAACTTCATATGCATGTCATTTTTATCCATTGTATCCCAGAGGCCTCAACTTTGCTAACAAGCTTATTACGTGGTAGTATATCAAACAAGTAAACCTGCTCCTAATTCCTATGTAGCATTTACATGTGTATTTGCCCTCTCATTTTCCAACTCTGCTACTCTTAAAAGAATATCATAATGTTAGTGAAACAGTTGGCCCTTAACAACTTTGTGTTGGTTTTCCTGATACAATTTACGTTGTCCAAGCAACTTTTATTTTTATTTTGGTCTATCTTCCAAACTAATTTTAACTTTATTTCTTTATTTTCCTAATTTATACTAACTAGGTACTTTATATATGAGATGATGCTGAGTGTGGCGACATTATACACTTTTCACTGTACTCCTGTATGTGGGTACATGTGACAATAAACCTAAACCTTTCTAAACAAAAGCTCTCCAGCATCAAAATTAAACTGAGCCTATAGGAGGTAGATTTATTTTCATACCTTTTACAAAAAATGTGTTCTTGTTTGTAATTCTCCTGTTCTCTGGCACCGACCCCATACTCAAGGAGGATTGAATGATGATGAATAGAATCTCCACAATGTTCCTCACTTCCCTCAGAATCGTTCATGCATTCCATCAATCTTGGAAACATTTCAGCCATAAGTTCAGCCAGCCTTGCTAACACTTCCTCCTTGTCAGTTTTTAGCTCATCCACTATCTCATCAATCAGTTTAGCTCAGTTGGCGAGATTGTTGGTTTGCATCACCGGTTTGAGATTACCATGAAGGCCTTTCCTTCTCAACATCTTCCTTTGCTGGAGGTCTGGTGACCTTTAGGTTAAATCACCACCAGTCGCTTCTCTCTCTAATGAGAGAGCAGCCCCTATGGTCTAGTAAGACTATGGCAACACAACAACTATCTCACCTACCTCCTCTGACACTATGACTTTGCTAATATCTTCTTCCTTGGTACAGAGAGATGCAAAGTACTAATTTAATATCTCAGCCATTTCCTCTCCCTTCGTCATAGATACTGTTTCTGAACTCTAATCCTCTTTTTAGCTTTTTACTATTTTTACACCTTGAAAAGACATCAACAGCTGAATTTTGGATTGTGACTCCAGAATTAAAACATTTCCTGTTACCACAATCCTGATCCAGAAGCTGGAATTCTCATTCCATTGTGGTAGGGTTCCCTGGGAGTTGGGCTAGGTAGTCCCATAGCCAGTGAGGAGGATACCAGGTGCAGTGGTCAAATGGACAGAAGGTCTGCCTTGGGACTCCGGCACCGTGTCCAAAATCACAAAGAATAAGACATAAATAAAAGATAAAAACATCCCTGCAGCTCTCATAACTCTTCACCTGCACCCCCCTCGAAACACTTACTCTACCTCATCCTTGCCAGTTCATCCCCCTGTACCCACCACCCAAGTTTCTTCATGCACTCTATACCAGACCAAGCCTCCATACCTATAACCATGATCACCCAGCCTCCAGGTCAACTTAGGTTTCTGTACCCTTGGTTCTTTATAGCCCTTATGCCATTTTAACATTTGCTCATGTCAATCCATGTGCCCTGGTCATTACATTACGCCCTTACACCAATTCACCCAGTTTCCATTTTTGGCATCTACCTTAGAAATAAAATTATCAACTGATCCTGCATAAACTGCCATTTGTGGAAGAGAGTTCTGAGCATCTACCACCCTTTGCATGTAAAAATGCTTCCTGTCATCTCTCTTGAATGACCTGGCTCTAATTCTCAGACTATGCTTCCTAGTTTGAGAATCCTCAGTCAGTGGAAATAGTTTATCTTTATCTATGCTATCTTTTCCTGTTAATATCTTGAAGACTTTGCCCAGATTACCTCTTAAACTTTCAATTTCTTGAGAAAACAAGATTAATTTATTGAATTCTCCTCATTATTTATAACCCCTTACGTCCAGGTATCATTTTTGTGAACTTATGTTGTACTCTTTCCAAAGCGAATATATTCTCCTGAGGTATGGTGTCCTGATCCACTTCCAGTACTCCGAATGCCTCAGGACCCATGCTGGGGGAAAAAATAAAATGATCTGAGTGACTATTACAGAATCCTAAAACAAAACAAACATTCTCATTTGTAAAAAAATACGAACATTCACTGTATTTGTATTCCTATTACAATATAATGCCTTATAATACAGTATTCATTTCGAAAGCTATTGGAGTTTATTGTCCCATTTCAAACAGTGTCTAATCACTAGTAGTTGTCAATGAAAATGTGAATGACAGGCATCCTATTATCATAAAGGAATTTTTGAAATTTGTCATGCAGCACTAATTTAGCGAGGATTATCCTCAGGCCTACATCAACAGACAGAGTAAAAAGACCGGCACTTAAAGCAAAAATTATTCCAGACAATTTTTTCAAAGATTTTAAGGGCAGGAGTTTTAAATAGCCTTTGACAAGTTTTTTTGAGAATTCCTTTTTGCACTTTGATAGCTGTTTTTGATAGTTCCTTCTTGACGATTCCTCTCGATAAATCATTTGACATTTTTGACACATCCTTTTGATATTTTAGACAGTTCTCTTGTCAATTCCTCTTGACGGGTCCCTTTGGCATTTTTGATAGCTTCTCTTGAAGACTCCAATAAGCATTACACTAGTTATGAAGTTATGCACTTTTTAGACATATTCATGACTAACTTTAACAATCTTATAGGTACCTAACCTTACCCAAAGGGCACCTTGTTCCTCCAAAAGTTATCCTGGGACCATATCCACAGGATACCTTGCCTTTCTAAAACAATACCTTGATGAACTAAACAATCCCACAAAGCAGATGACACCAAAATTGGAGGTGTAGTGGAAAGTGAAGAAGGTTAGCTCTGAGTACAATGGGATCTATATGGGTAGGCTAAATAGGCTGGGGTTGTTTTCTCTAGAGCATTGGAGGCTGAGATGTCACCTTATAGAGGTTTATAAAATCATGAGGGACATGGATAGAGTAAATAGACAACATCTTTTCGCTGGGTGGAGGAGCCAAGAACTAGAGGTTTAGGGTGAGGGGGAAAACGTTAAAGGGGAACTAAGAGGCAACTTTTCATGCAAAGGGTGGTGCATGTACAATTACAATATTTGAAAAGTATATGAATAGGAAGGGTTTAGAGGGAAATGGGCCAGGTGCTGGCAAATGGGACTATATTAGATTAGGATATCTGTTCGGCATGGACGGGTTGGACTGAACAGTCTGCTTTTGTGCTGTAAAGAAACAGTTTCTATGACTCTAAGTTCATATCTGACTTATCGAATTTGTACTCCTCATGATTCATGCTCTGACTTCACTAAATTTCACCTAAATGGAGTGAGCTGCTGGTTTATATAGCAGCTATCTCCATGAAATACACATGGTTATGACTGGATAAGAAGGGATAATGGTGCTCATCTTTTTAATCCCCTCTTTGTGAATCACAATAAATGTTTTTATTCCCTTTTAGTACGTAGCAATTACATTTCAATTAAAACATAGTTGACGAGAAAATGAAGGTGCCAAAACCAATTTTTCTTTCAGCGAAATAAAGGAATTTTATCACCAACTACCCTGAGAAAAGCACTAATAAAAATCTGATATCAAACACACACATGAACATAAAATAAGCATAAAATAAAACAAAGAACTGTGGATGCTGAAGATTCTGAAACAGAGACAGAAGTTACTGGAGAGACTCAGCAGCTGGGGCTACTCAGCATCTGTGGAGAAAAATCAGAGTTAGCATTTGAATCCAGTGACCCTTCTTCACAGCCTTCATGCTTTCAGTTATTTGTAACCTAAGGTTTGAAAATTATTCCCTGACCTGTCCAACTCTCTGCTTCTTTTTCTCTCTTGAGATGGTCCTTAAAATCTACCTCAGCCTTATCTAAATATTTCCAGATTCAGGCAAAATTATGTCTGATAACTGTTGTGCAAAGCACTTTTGATGTCTTAGTAAATTAAAGGTGATTAAGTGAGTTGCTTTATTCATAGGCAGCCTGTATGATATTACCAATATTCACAAGAAGAGATGATGAAATAATTCAGGTGGCAATGTGTATGCGGCAAAAGAATTTAACTAAAACAAGTAAACTAAAGGTAAGGAAAAATAAAAGGAAGGCAGACACAAAAAGAGGAATTGCTGGAAAATCTCAGCAGGTCTGGCAGCATCTGTGGAGAGAAAACAGAGTTAATGCTTCAAGTCCAGTGATCCTTCGACAGAACTGTAAAAGGGTCTCTTGACCCGAAACGTTAACCCCGCTTTTTCCTCCATGGATGCTGACAGACCTCCTGCAAGTTTCTAGCAATTTCTGTTTTTGTTTCTGATTTCCAGTATCCATAGTTCTTTTGTTTTGTTTTAAAGGAGGGCAGAGCACTGGTAAGAATGAAATGAGATTTTCATGTCTTTATGCCTTATTGGGCCATCTTAGGCTAGATATTTTAGAGTATATAGTTTATTGCACTTTCATAAATGAATTTATCCTTTCTAAAATCTCAGGAATATCGTCACTGATTCAGGTATCTGTGTTTGTTTTCATGCCATGCCCAAATTAATGAACAATGAACACTTCTTCAGATTGTGCTGATCTCAGCTGATATTACTACTAGACAAGTCAGTTTCCAGATAGATCTCTTTGTTTAATTTAACATTGCAGTTGTTCACTGAAATACAAATAAGTAATGGTGCAGATTTGATTTTAATAATAAAATACAAGTTCATTCCACAAAATAAATGAAAACAAAATTTAAGAAGCCAAATTTCTAACACAATTTGAAATATTTGGAAACAATAGCAAAGATCCATTCAACTGCTGTCTGGTGCATATTGGTTTAAAATCACTGTTCTAGAAATACTGACAATTATTATATAGCTTTAGATATCCAAATACAACTTATTCAAAGTCCAAACTCTAAAATAAATGATATTAACATATAGAAGTTATCTCAACTTTACATCACAAAATTTCTTTATCCATTGGAACAGCCATATATTTGTACAACTGCTATTCATCCGAAAGAGAGGAGTGACATAAACAGAAAACTTTGAAAATAGGCTTTACCGCCAAATTATTTTATTGCACGCTATGTCAACAAAAATAAATGACACTAATATAATGTTAATAGCATCCATAACTTGCCATGCAGTGCCATGCCTGCTAGGATATTAACAATTCAGCCGGACACTATCAGTACTGCCATACCAGTGTGCTCTCTTGTGTAAGCACACAGACAGACTGCTTTTCATGTTTGTCAGTAGGCATCTGTCCAAGGAGTGATGGAGATGTCTTTCTGTACGCCACAACAAGACATCCATCTAACATCGACAGCACGTGCCAGCTGCTCACACAGCAAACACACTGCATGTTTATTCAATTAAATCGTCATGTCAGAAAGTAGTTAGGGGCTAATCTGGTCCAGGGGGCCAGAGACAGCCATCAGTCAGGGAGTCCCAGCTCCATCAGTTACCAAAACACAACCTGCTCACATTCTGGGGGCCTGGCCATGGCTAACCACCTGCACAGGCTGAACACAGTCAACAAATGTCTCTGACCACATCCTGGGCAGTGGGCAAATCTCAGTCTTGTAGGGCCAGCACGCATAGTCAGAGGAATCGTGTATCATCAGTTGAGGAGCTGCAAACTCAACAGTCACTGTTCTGCGCAGGTATGTCTTTATGGTTGTTCATCAAAGTCATTGCGACTCTGGAGCAAGTACATTCTTGAGTGTTCATGTATTGATTATTCAAGAGAGTGCAGGTGCCGCAAGGGAAACACTACCTAACGTCTTGAGGGGAGAAGTGGAGGCATGTGTAGATGCGGAGACAAGGACGGTGATGAGGCAAAAGTGCAGATGTATGATGATCAGTGGAACAGCAGCAGATCAAATTATAGGAGTGGGCTGGTGGCCCTCCTGTATAACCTCATCAGAGTGTGATGCATCATTGGGCAGCACGGTGGCACAGTGGTTAGCACTGCTGCCTCACAGCGCCAGAGACCCGGGTTCAATTCCTGCCTCAGGCGACTCTCTGTGTGGAGTTTGCACATTCTCCCCGTGTCTGCGTGGGTTTCCTCGGGTGCTCCGGTTTCCTCCCACAGTCCAAAGATGTGCAGGTTAGGTGAATTGGCCATGCTGAATTGCCCGTAGTGATCATCATACCCCTACATCTACCCCGTAGTAAGGGGTAGATGTAGGGGTATGGGTGGGTTGCGCTTCGGCGGGGCGGTGTGGACTTGTTGGGCCGAAGGGCCTGTTTCCACACTGTAGGTAATCTGATCTAATCTGATTCTGCTGTGGTATGCTCTGTACAACTGGAGCAGACAATAAGACAATGTGATAGATGCTCAGGAGCTGGGGGAATGGGACAGGCCTTGAGGATGAGGACACTGGGGAAGCTCTCCTTGTACATGACAAGGCTGAACTGCAACATGCCAGAGAGGACCTGACTGACAGGTGGTTACAGTAGATGGGAGCTGGGTGCAGCACAGCATTATAGGCTGCAGAGTAGCCATTGATCATGATGCCAGCATTTGGGTTGCATTGTGGGGGCAAACCACAGCCACACTTGGAATTGTATGACTGCCTATTTGTGATGTTCCCCTACTGGAAAAGAACAAGCTGAGTAACTACAGGATATTTAGATGGAATGGAGTTAAGGAGGGTTAAAACTGTGGCCAGGTGGTTAAACAGTGACTGAGGTAAAAGTATGGGTTTATACATGTGTGGGAGTGTCAGCCATTTTGCAATGCACCAGGAGCTGTATGGCATCGTGGCTGCTATGGCATGACATTGCCAGTGAAGGACAACATTTGTTCAGATGCGTGTAGCCTTTTGAATATGGCCTGGGCTCCAGGGAGGCCAAGCTTTTGGTGGATATCCGGTGAGGAGTGAGTTATTCTAGGAACAGTGCATGATAAGATGATGACAGAATCAGATGTGAGCAGCAGCTTAAGGCTCAGGTAAGTAATTAGTGAGAACATATTTTGTAAGATATGATGAGAAATCTTGTTGGACTCCAAGAATCTTTTCAAAACTGGCACTCAACCAAAGCTGCATTAGATTCAAGCAACTGAGTCGATAAGTCAGAGGATGAAACTTCTGCAGTGAGTAGTTCCACTGCGTTTCAACAGCACAAAAGAGAGAGGCAGATTAGGTCATTAATGAGCTGTATTTACTATGATCCAGCAAGAAATTACACTGGTCCTTGTGGCAACAAAAGAACCCTCTAAAAAGCTCAATGCAACTTGGTAAAAAAAAACATGGGATTCAGCCCCAATGGGTCAAATGGTTTCATTCTGTGTCTCTGATATTGTGAACAGGGAAAATAATAAATCTAAACTTTATCTGATCAAAAATAGCACTTTAGAATGAAGGTGTATCTGTCAGTGGTTGACCTTTTCCTCCTGTAATGTTACAAACTGCAGAGTCTAACTATTCTGACAGTGTGGATCTGAATTAAAACATACATGGGAGTTCTGCAGTATCACATCAAAGGATGGTCATTCCTCTCAAGATAGTAACGCTGATTTAGAGTTTAGTGGGCTAACTCCCTAAATGTGCAACTTCAAAGGAACTTCTCTCTCTATCATTTTATCTCTCTCACAAGGTGATCTATGGGAGTACACATTAGTAGAGTTCGACACTGTCTTCTGTCTTGATGATTTGAACTGGATTACCTTTGAAAGGTTAAGCTAGAGAGGTTTAGAGAGCTTTAGGGAGTTGTTTCATGGACAAGGAATATAGGAAATAGATTGCTAATATTGAAAATTCTATATGATTGATGCATATACTCTACAGAAAGTAAACCATCGGATGGCTTGATGTAGTGAAATGTTATTCCATTCTGCGTTTTGGATGGAAAAAGAAATGCACCAAGCAGCCTGTATGGTATTCGGTCCCAGTGGACATTGAACAGAAAAAGGTGTATTCTTGATCACAGATTATATGATGTTATAATATGATGTTTCCTTATGGAAATAACTGACAAAAGAACATCTGGCATAAAATAAATAAAATTTTGGAGAGTATTTTACTAATATTTAATCAAATAGAGGGAAGATGTGGATTGAAGTTTAATGACCTTATATGTTATGCAAGAATGAGTGTCACCAAATTCTCTCTACTCACACTTTCACTAACTCTCACTCTGTCATTGTACCCTCCTCCCACCATGCCTCATGTTCTACCAATATTATATGCAGCATCTTCTTTCTACAAGTCTCACCATCCCTATCCCTCCAAACTACTAACCCTTCCCTTTCTCTATACTTCCTTTTTGAGACTTACTCCATTAGTGAGGATGGACCAGCTTCCTGACTGACCACCACCCCCCACCCCCCCGCCCCCATTTCTTTAGACTTTAATTCACGGTCATTTGGCCGAAGCACAGAAGCTGCAGCCATATGCTGTTGATGTGACATTGATGTAGCATGGTGCCATGCACTAACATGCCATCTCCTTGACTGTTCATTACTTTCAAACATAACAAGCTTTCTTGCTGTCTATCTGCACTAAAACATGAAGTAAGAAAAGGCAGATGGTGCAGAAGCATCCAAGTAAATGCAAAGTACAACGTGAGTGAGCTCTGAGAGACCAAGTTAAGTCTAAGTTGCCTCCTGTATGCACAGAAAGTGGCCCAGCAGCAGCTCTGTGATGAGTTACAACGTGCAGCACTGAAATGCTGAACTGAATTATAAGTGAGTTAAAAATATGCCATATTGACACAATGAGGCTTGTGTTTTATCAGTGTGGTTGCAGACAGTCCATGGTATGTTGGGCAAAGCTGACCAAGCTAGTTACCCAGAGAAGATGCCAATGAGCTGCAGCCACTAGGTCACTCACTCAGACTTATAAATCAGAAATCCCTCATGATGAATAAGGGTTTGAGAGCAAGTCAGCAGCTTTAAGTCCAGCCTAAAAGACATAGGGTAGTAAGATCTTATCGAAGATTGAATGAAATCCTCACGCACTCAGCTTTGTAAATTTTCATCACGACAATGCTGCTCATCCAATTTGTAAGAGTTGTCACCTTCTTATTTCTTCCTTCTTGTCTGTCCCCTGGATTTTTGAGGCTTAACTTGAACCCAACTTCAGTTGCCTTTGGGAAGCTTGTTTGAGCTGCTTTCCTGAATCACCGCAATCCATATTCTGGAGGAACATACACTGTGTATTAAGAAGTGGCTTCCAAAAACAGTGAGTAAAGGGCAATACAGTTCCACAGCAGGATGATATGTGGCTTGGAGAGTAACTAGCAATGATTTTACCATGCACTTTCTTGAACTTGTCCTTCAACATGGAAGAGGTTGTGAATTTGGACGGCATTGTTGAAGGAGCTTCAGCAAGTTTCAGTGGTGAATCTTGCAAATGGTACACACAACGGTCCCTCTACATTGATGGTGAAGTAATCAAATGTTGAAGGTGGCTAGTTTGTGAGTCAGTGGCCAGTCAACTGCTTTGTCCAGGATGGTATTGAGCCTCTCTGTTGGAGCTACACACATCCATGAAAGTAAAGAGAATTGCATCCAACTCTTGACTTGAGATTTGTAGATGGTGGATCGGCATTGGGGAGTCAGGAAGTGAGTTATGCCCTGGAGAATTGTCATTCTCTGACTTGTTATTGTAGACAAAATGGGCGGATTGGATGCTACATTGGTTAAGTGTGAGCTGCATTGGGATTTTTGGAGGGATTCTTGCCATGATGCTATTTCTTGTCTTATCTTATCAAATGTGCATCATTGACTGCCTACAGTGCCCCAATGTCAACCCTCACATCCAATTCTACATTCATCCTACCAAGTGCTACACCCTGAACAACTCAGCACTCATCAGATATCCACTGAAAGACTGGCATCCCTGGTGTGCAGACACATTTGAAAGGCAGGTGTTGGCAGCCTGGCACTGCACTTCACTGGCAACGTAATGTGTTACATCTCACTGGGGAAATTAAACTCCGCTATTCCTGGAGTTGTCACCAAAGTGAAAGATTTTTAAAACACACAAAATTCCCCAATTTACCTAACCTAAGTCGGGCTTGTACCCTCTTGAATTTAGAAGATTAAGTATTGACTTAAACTAAGAAGTTGAAATGATTAAAGGATTTGAGAGGACAGATGGAGAGAAACAAATTCTTATAGTGCACAAGTCCAAGGGAATGCAAACTAAAAATTGAATAACACAATGATGTCAGAAACAACTTCTTCACACAAGGGATAATGGAGATGTGGAACTCAGTCCCATGTAAAGACTAAAACAACTTAAGTTTGGTTGATTTTTAATGTAAAAAGGCATTATGGTTAACACACTACGGTAGAGAGGTGGAACCAGATCATCCATAATCTCATTGAATGGAGAAACATACTCAAGGAGTTGACTAACCTCCTCTTGTTTCTATGTTTCTATGAAATACCAAGGATGATTGGAAGAAGTAACCTGTTTTTACAGGTGTCTATCTTTTCTTTAATTTTGTGTGTGAAAAATAGACATTTTTTTGTATATATTACAGAGCAAAGTTAATCTGCGACATCATTACAATCTAAGCCTAATATGCTGCTCAATTTGACTTTAGGTGCAGATGTATTTCATTCACAACCAAAAATAGTTTTCTTTTAACCTTGACAAATTTGAAATATTCTAGTCACACTCCTATTATTCATTTGTACCCATTTGCCCAAAACTAGGGGACAGTGCTTTAAAATTAGGGATTACCCTTTCAGGACAGAGATGAAGATAACTTCCTCTCTTCAGTTAAAAGCCACACAACACCAGGTTATAGTCCAACAGCCTTATTTGGAAGTACAAGTTTTCGGAGCACTGCTCCTTCATCAGGTAGCTGGTGGGGCAGGATCATAGGACATAGAGGGTTGTGTGGCTTTGAAAAAGGATCACTGAACATTTTTATGACAGAGGTGAATAGATTCTCTTTAAACAAGGGTTATCAAAGGGAAATGGAAATGTGAAATTCAAAACACAAACTGATCAGCCATGATCTTATCGAATGGTGGAGCAGGTTGAAGAGTTGAATGATCTCCTCCCATTTCTTATTTTTGGATTGGAAATAGCTGCCAACTTGTCTTGTGATATGCACAATCACAGTTTACACCAGAAATGTACAACTCACCATTTTGGCAAGGCAAAACAAGAAACATCAGCGCTGACTCCCAAAGTATACATTAAGCCTTTTGAGTACATAAACAAGACTTTGAACCGTTTTAAGATTTTAGTCTGAAAATAGTTCAATCAGTGAGTGATCCTCAATGGACTCTGTTGTATTGCTAGAGATTATTATTAATTCCCACAATGCCTTTACCTGATCATCCACCACTTATACTACCTTTTCTCATATTTGCATGCTGATTGTTTCTCCTCCTCTGAACTGCCTCTCATCTGCCTGTCATCCTGGACTAATCTGAAGTTCAGGGCCAGAGATACATTGAACTGAAATCCACCATTAGATTATCAGTGAACTGCTTGGACTGCTCAACCTGCATCCACAGCTCCCCAGTCTCAGTTAATTAAGGCTTAATAGTGAGTATACTTCAAGTCTACTCACTCTATTCCTGGGACAGTACTCGGCCCAGTATGCTTCAATACGCACCCATGAATATATAGGCTGCTGAATGTTAATTACAACTATTAAAGGAAAGGACAGGAAAAGACTCAATCACCATAAAGCCGATCTCAGGAGAGACAAAAGCTCCAGATTATTTTAGAAAAAAACTGTAAGAAATTTCTCTTTTGGATTATTAGCCCTATTTGTTCCAACAATGTTATTTAACTTGGGAGGATTTACATCTCATGCCAACCTCATTCAGTTCCAATGTGAATATCTAAATTCTGAATTTATGGACAACTTTCCTGTTTCAAAAGCAAAAATATTTTGAGCACTCTGCTGCTGGAAGCTTTAAATGCTTGTGTACAAAATTACTCCTCAGGCAGTCTAATTAATAACCAATTTCTTCAGCATGAGGTTTTAAAAAAAGCCTTCAAATTTAGCATAGTTCATTTTAACATCTCATTTCACATTGGTCCCAGTGGGCTCTTTCCTAATCTAAACTTAACTATGTTGCCTTCCAATGACATTATTTTTCAAGGCGAAGATGAAATTGGATCATACTGCAGTGATAAACAACCTAATCAAGGCAGTACTTGTACAGAGGTGCAGCTTAAGTGGAAGTAAATTAATTTTTGCTTTTGAATTATATCAAATAAAATTACACCAGTTTGTCTTTGCAAAGCCATGCTTTAATTAATGTTTTGTCAGATCATCCATCGTTTGTGCCCTCCACATTCATTCTAATTTGTTTACATTCTCCATTGCTCCTCCTCCTTCCTATAATCACCATTGCTGTTAGTCAACGCATTGTCTGCTAAAATCTATTTATCTGCACATTTAACAAAACCACTCTGTCACTATTAACCAGACTTCACACTTGACATTAGGACAACATTGAGAGCTTGTTTTTGCAACTTCATTCTTAAAGCAGATAAAACACTTTATGGAATGCACTATCGACTAAATAAAAAGAAACATTAACTTGTAACAATTTTCAAATCACTGCAGTCTATTTTAACCCTGTCGTGCAAAGTAGAAACAGGGCACAAAGGATATCCCCATTATTTTCTGCTGTCCTCTATATTTACCTGTGAGGGTTTACAATCAGATGTGGCAACCACTGAAAACAGGCAGGAATCCCTTTGATTTATGCAAACCTGGAATCTATTACTTCAGTACAATTTGATCCCAGTCCCCCAGGCTTTTGTTATGAAGAACAAAGAGGTGCACCAAATAAGTAAAGGAAGGTCACAGCCTTTCCCACTCTGGATTTCTTCCCTATATTCTTATGAGAGCCATCCTTTACTTTTTCCTTAACATTTGTTGTAGTTTGGCAAATAGAGTCATAGATCATAGAGATGTATAGCATGGAAACAGACTCTTCAGTCTAACCCACCCAAGCCAACCAGATATCCCAACCCAATCTAGTCCCACCTGCCAGCACCCGGCCCATATCCCTCCAAACCATTCCTATTCATATACCCATCCAAATGCCTCTTAAATGTTGCAATTGTACCAGCCTCCACCACATCCTCTGGCAGCTCAGTATGCTTCAATACCACCCTCTGCGTGAAAATGTTGCCCCTTAGGTCTCTTTTATATCTTTCCCCTCTCACCCTAAACCTATGCCCTCTAGTTCTGGACTCCCTGACATCAGGGAAAAGACTTTGCCTATTTACCCTATCCATGCCCCTCATAATTTTGTAAACCTCTAGAAGGTCACCCCTCAGTCTCCGCTGCTACAGGGAAACCAGCCCCAGCCTGTTCAGCCTCTCCCTGTAGTTCAAATGCTCCAACCGTGTCAAAATTCTTGTAAATTTTTTCTGAACCCTTTCAAGTTTCAAAACATCTTTCCGATAGGAAAGAGACCAGAATTGCACGCAATATTCCAACAGTGGCCTGAACAATGTCCTGTACAGCTGCAACATGACCTCCCAACTCCTGTACTCAATACTCTGACCAATAAAGGAAAGCATACCAAACACCTTCTTCACTATCCTATCTACCTGTGACTCTACTTTCATGGAGTTCTGAACCTGCACTCCAAGGTCTCTTTGTTCAGCAACACTCTCTAGGACCTTATCATTAAGTGTATACGTCTTGCTAAGATTTGCTTTCCCAAAATGCAGCACTTCACATTTATCTAAATTAAACTCAATCTGCCACTTCTCAGCCCATTGGCCCATCTGGTCAAGATCCTGTTGTAATCTAAGGTAACCCTCTTTGCTGTTCACTACACCTCCAATTTTGGTGTCATCTGCAAACTTACTAACTGTACCTCTTAGGCTCGCATCCAAATCCATGTAAATGACAAAAGGTAGAGGGCCCAGCACCGATCCTAGTGGCACTCCACTGGTCACAAGCCTCCTGAAAAACAACCCTCCACCACCATCCTCTGTCTTCTACCTTTGAGCCAGTTCTGTATCCAAATGGCTAGTTTTCCCTGTATTCCATGAGATCTAACTTTGCTAATCACTCTCCCATGGGGAACCTTGTTGAATGCCTTACTAAAGTCCATATAGATCACATCTACTGCTCTGCCCTCATCAATCCTCTTTGTTACTTCTTCAAAAAATTCAATCAAGTTTGTAAGACATGATTTCCCAAACACAAAGCCATCAGTCCTTGCCTTTCCAAATACATGTACATCCTGTCCCTCAGGATTCTCTCCAACAACTTGCCCACCACCGAGGTCAGGCTCACCGGTCTATAGTTCCCTGGCTTGTCCTTATCGCCTTTCTTAAACAGTGGCACCATATTTGCCAACCTCCAGTTTTCCGACATCTCACCTGTGACTATCGATGATACAAATATCTCAGCAAGAGGCCCAGCAATCACTTCTCTAGCTTCCCATAGAGTTCTCGGTTACACCTGATCAGGTCCTGGGGATTTATCCACCTTTAACTGTTTCAAGGCAACCAGCACTTCCGCCTCTGTAATCTGGACATTTTGCAAGATGTCACCATCTATTTCCCTACAGTCTATATCTTCCATATCCTTTTCCACAGTAAATACTGATGCAAAATACTCATTTAGTATCTCCCCCATTTTCTGCGGCTCCACACAAAGGCCGCCTTGCTGATCTTTGAGGGGCCCTATTCTCTCCCTAGTTACCCTTTTGTCCTTAATGTATTTGTAAAAACCCTTTGGATACTCCTTAATTCTATTTGCCAAAGCTATCTCATGTTCCCTTTTTGCCCTCCTGATTTCCCTCTTAAGTATACTCCTACTGCTTTTGTACTCTTCTAAGGATTCACTCGATCTATCCTGTCTATACCTTACATATGCTTCCTTCTTTTTCTTAACCAAACCCTCAATTTCTTTAGTCATCCAGCATTCCTTATACCGACCAGCCTTCCCTTTCACCCTGACAGGAATATACGTTTTCTGGATTCTCGTTATCTCACTTCTGAAGGCTTCCCATTTTCCAGCCGTCCCTTTACCTGTGAACACCTGTCTCCAATCAACTTTTGAAAGTTCTTGCCTAATACCATCAAAATTGGCCTTTCTCCAATTTAGAACTTCAACTTTTAGATCTGGTCTATCCTTTTCCATCACAATTTTAAAACTATTAAATTATGGTCGCTGGCCCCAAAGTGCTCCCCCACGGACACCTCAGTCACCTGCCCTGCCTTATTTCCCAAGAGTAGGTCAAGTTTTGCACCTTCTCTAGTAGGTACATCCACATACTGAATCAGAAAATTGTCTTGTACATACTTAACAAATTCCTCTCCATCTAAACCCTTAACACTATGGCAGTCCCAGTCTATGTTTGGAAAGTTAAAATCCCCTCCCATAACCACCCTATTATTCTTACAGATAGCTGAGATCTCCTTACAAGTTTGTTTCTCAATTTCCCTCTGACTATCAAAGGGTCTATAATACAATCCCAATAAGATGATCATCCCTTTCCACCCAAATAACTTCCCTGAATGTATTTTCAGGAATATCCACCCTCAGCACAGCTGTAATGTTATCCCTTACCAAAAACACCACTCCCCCTCCTCTTTTGCCTCCCTTTCTATCCTTCCTGTAGCATTTGTATCCTGGAACACTAAGCTGCCAGTCCTGCCCATCCCTGAGCACTGTTTCTGTAATTGCTATGATATCCCAGTCCCATGTTCCTAACCATGTCCTGAGTTAATCTGCTTTACCCGTTAAGCCCCTTGCATTGAAATATTTGCAGTTTAGTTTATTAGTCCTACCTTGTCCCTGCCTGCCCTGACTGTTTGATTCACTTCTGTTCTCAACTGTATCAGTCTCAGATTGATCTTTTTCCTCACTATCTCCCTGGATCCCACCCCCAACTTACTAGTTTAAATTTTCCAGAGCAGTTGTAGCAAATTTCCCTGCCGGTATATTAGTCCCCTTTCAATTTCGGTGCATTCCATCCTTCTTGTACAGGTCACTTCTACCCCAAAAGAGATTCCAATGATCCAAAAATGTGAATCCTTCCCCTATACACC
Source organism: Chiloscyllium punctatum (assembly GCF_047496795.1). Lineage (NCBI taxonomy): Eukaryota > Metazoa > Chordata > Chondrichthyes > Orectolobiformes > Hemiscylliidae > Chiloscyllium > Chiloscyllium punctatum. The sequence continues at coordinate 67,703,514 of NC_092740.1, forward strand.
AGCTCCTCAGCCATGCATTCATCTGCTCTATCCTCCTATTCCTGCCTTCACTCGCTCGTAGCACTGGGAGAAATCCAGATATTACTCCCCTTGAGGACCTCCTTTTTAAATTTCTGCCTTACTCTCTGTAATCTCCCTTCAGAATCTCAACCTCTTCCCTTCCTATGTTGTTGGTTCCAATGTGGACAATGACCTCTTGCTGGCCCCTCTCCCCCATGAGAACATTCTGCACCCTCTGAGACATCCTTGATCCTGGCACCAGGGAAGCAACACACCATTCTGCTTTTTTGCTGCTGGCCACAGAAACGTCTGTCTGTTCCTAGGACTACAGAATCCCCTCACACAATTGATCTCTTGGAAGCCGACGTACCCCTCAATGCATTAGAGTCAGTCTCAATACCAGAAACTTGGCTGTTCGTGCTACATTCCCCTGAGAATCCATCACCCCCTACATTTTCCAAAACAGCATACCTGTTTGAAATGGGTATATCCACAAAAGACTCCTGCCCTAGGTGCCGACCTCTCTTACCCTTCTTGGAGTTAACCCATCTATGTGACTGTATTTGAGACTTCCCCCCTTCCTATAACTGCCATCCATCAAAAACTGTTGCTGTCGCAAATTCCTTATTGCTTCTAACTGCCCCTCCAACGGATCCACTCGATCGGATAAGATTCGCATCCAACAGCATTTATGGCAGATATAATCCGTCGTAACCCTTAAACTCCCACATCTGACAAGAAGTACATATCACTGAACTAAAGACCATTTTTGCTCCTTCACAATCTACAGACCCAGAAAATAACACCGTCTTATTCCTCGACAAAATACTGCCCCAGGTTAAATTAATAGCTATGGCTTATATTTTAAGTTTAATCAAGTGACATATCTCCAAAAACATATAATCAAGAAAGAACCCACTGTACCCACTACTGCAGCCTTTCTATTGGACAGACTTAAAGCAACAATTAACTTATCTGATTCTGTGCTGTGAACTTCGCCCAACAGTTCCTCCAAGATTAGTTGTGAATTTCACTGTTTGCTAATTTTCCCAGATGCACTCCGATGTCCAGCAACATATGAATTCAAACAGCAAAGGCGGTAACTGTGCAGGTTCTCTCTCTCTCTCTCTCTCTCCTTCACTGTCCTCACCATGTGCTCCTTTTGTCTGCTCTTCTCCCTTTTAAAACTGCTGTCATTTTGACTTTTTTTTTCCCAAAGCTCCAAAACGATGCAACAGCATATAAGACAGTAATTGCTGCTCCTGGAATTTGAGGAAATCACCTCCAGCACCTAAAATACCTCAAAGAAAAGGAGCAGCTGTTACAGCCAGAAATGTTTCCCATCCTCCAACACTGTTAATTTTCCCCTAATTAGTGGAATAGTAGCTACAATAGGAAGGAGTTGAAACTGCAACTTTTATTTTATTGTTATACATTCATGGCCATCACTGGGAAGATCTGCATTTATTGTGTGATTTTAATTGTCCTTAAGTAGGTGGCAGTGAACCATTTTCCAGAAATGCTACAGTCAACATGGCGAAGGGGTACTATCAGCACTTTCAAGTAGTTAGTTCCAGGATTTTGATCAGGTGATGATGAAGAAATATCAACATTGTTCCAACTTAGAATAGCCCATACATACAAGTGGTGATTTCCCATGTGCCTGTTTCTTCTTTTCTTCCCCAAACAGTAGACAAAAGAAATGATTACCTGAACTTCAACCCTGATAATCTCAAAGGTAATGCATTGGGGTTCAGTCTTTCAAAGTGCTGCAGTACTCCTTATGTATAGTGCATACTGCTACCATAGTGAGTTGGTGGTGAAGGGAGCAAATGTTTAATGTGGTGGAATGAGCATCTGTCAATTGGGCTGCCTTGGCCTGGGGATATTCAGGTTCTTAAGTGCGGTTAGAGTTATAAGATTCAGTCAGCTAGAGAGAATGCCATCACATTTTTGACACGTGCCTTGTAGATAGTGGATGGACTCTGAGGCATCAGGAGATGAGCTCCTCTTCAAGAATAGGAAACTTCTAACCAGCTCAGATTATTTTGGTCAATAGTATATCTGAGATGTTGATAATGTGGAATGCAGTGATAGCAATGCCATTGAATGTTGAGGGGAGCTTCTCTTTTGTTGGAGATATCTATTGCTTATTATTTGCTACTTATCAACCCAAGTCAGAATGTTGCCCAGGTCTTGTCACACACATACACAAGCACCCAAACTTCCGTATCTATGAAGTTGTGAATGGAATCAAACTCTGCGGAAATATCAGCCAAAATTCCTACTGCTGACCTAACAATAGGGGTAAAAATAATAGGTTACAGCCTTCAGTACTACCTTGAGAGAGTCCTGCAGCAACAGTCTTTGTTTCTATTCGATATGATTCTTGTCAGTGAGATTTCCCTCTCATTGACTTTAGTTTCAGTGGAGCTCCTTAGCCAATTACAGTCTGGATATCAAGGGTAATGTCACTTACCTCACTCTCAAATTCGCCACTTTAGTATATGTTTGAAGGAAGCTGAGTGAGTGCTTCTTGATAGCATTTTCAATGGCATTTTCCATCACTTCGCTGATGATTTAAAGTACACTGATGGGCAGTACTTCACTGAATTGGAATTACAATGCTTTTTGTGAACAGGACACATGTGCACAATTTTCCACATTGTCAGGTAGATGCCAGTATTGTCACACAGTCATAGAGATCTACAGCACAGAAAAAGGCCCTTCAGCCCATCATGTCTGTGCAGACCAAAACAGCCACCTATTTTAATTCCACTTTCTAACACTTGACTCATAACCTTGTCTGCCTTGGTATCACAAGTGCATTTCTAAATCTTTCCTAAACGGTAAGAGGGTTTCTGCCTTTACCACCCTTACAGGCAGTGAGTTCCAGAATCCCAACATCCTCTGGGTGTAAAGATTTTCCTCACATCTCCTCTAAACCTCCTGGTGCTTACTGTAAATCCATGCTCCCTGGTCATTGATCCCTCCTTCAATTATGTTTACCCTCTCTATTCCCCTCATGTAGCTGTCTGGAACAAGTTGGCTAGTGGTGCAGTTAGTTTTGGAGCACAGAGCTTCAATACCACGACTGGGATATTGTCACGACTCATAGCTTTCACTCCATTCATGTACCTTCAGCCAATTATTGATGTTATCTGAATTGAATCGAATTGAATTGACTGAAGACTGGCATCCGTGATGGTAAGAACATTAAGAGATTGCCAAGATAGATCTTCCACTTCGCACTTCTGGCTAATACTGGTGTGAATACTTTGGCCTTGCCTTTTGCCAGCTCAGGGCTCAGGAATCTCTTTCAGTTATATCTTTCATCCTTTTTATTCTTAAACTATTCAAAATAGTACCAGATTGTGTCAGCAGTTGAAAGTTTGCACTGTATTTTACTGTCTTATTCACTCTAAAATGCTTGTGACAATAAATAAATAATCATATGTGTGTTCCATGATAATTAAAGATGGGGATGTCCACTAGCTTCATCTGTTGCATGACATTTCTTTTTAGCATGCATGTAATCCTTTACTGCAGCTTCACCAGTTGGTAACTAAATTCCTAAGTACACCTTGTGCAGGTCATTCTGTTATTATTCTCAGTAAATCAGGGTTCATGAGGTGACTGATGATGAAGAAGATGAAGATGACACTCAGCTGCTCATGACTGCTCGATTCGGGGTTGTTGGAACTGTTCTGAATCTGGCCCATTCAGCATATTGGTACAACCACTTAACATTCTCAGTGTGAAAACCAGACATCACTCACCACAACATCAGTGCAGTGATCATTTCGCCCAACTTTGCCATGTATTCTGATAGGTCAATCAGTGATGATAAATTCACTTCTGTTCATCCCCTACAAGAAACACTGTTTGGCAATTACATTCTTCAAAACGTGGGCCAGCTTTGTCAATAATGGTGCGACTAAGCTATTGATGGACAATAAATTTCTTTCACTCACTGTACATTCTTGGTACAGTCAAGGTATCTTCGAAATGGTGCACGTTACAGTACTTTAATAATTTATCAGCTGAGAAAAGGAGAGAAAAACTTTGATTTGCCTTTCATAACTATCTGACAGCCCAAAGCACTTTGTAGTCAATTAGGTATTTTTTGAAGTGTGCTCATCGTTGTTCTGTGGAAATACAGCAACTGCTTTGCACACAGCAAGGTAGTGAAAAAAAAAGGAGAAAGTGAGGACTGCAGATGCTGGAGATCAGAGCTGAAAATGTGTTGCTGGAAAAGTGCAGCAGGTCAGGCAGCATCCAAGGAGCAGGAGAATCGACGTTTCGGGCATCAACCCTTCTTCAGGTTTCTTGAAGAAGGGCTGATGCCCAAAACGTCGATTCTCCTGTTCCTTGGATGCTGCCTGACCTGCTTAGCTTTTCCATCAACACATTTTCAACGCAGCAAGGTAGTGACAAGCAGATAGCTAGAAAAAGCACAGTAGATCAAGCAGCATCTGAAGAGCAGGTCGTAACTTGAAACATCGACTCCCCTGCTCCTCAGATGGTGCGTGACCTGCTGTGCTTTTTCAGCTCCACCCTTTATCAACTCTGACTTTCCAGCATCTCCTGTCCTCACTCTCTCCAATAAGCAGGTAGCTGCTTTGTGATACTGACTGAGGGATAAGTGTGCACTGGGATACCAGGAATAACTTCCCTGCTGACTCGAAAGTGTGCCAAAGGATATTGTACACCCACCTGAGAAGGAAGACAGGCCTATGGGAATGTCTGATGTGAAAGTAGGCGCCGCTGACCGTACAGCTCTCGCTCCATATTGCAATGGAGTGTGATCCTTGATTTTTGAGCTTGTGAGCTGGAATGACAGCCTTACAGCTTTGACCTGAATCGTTCCCTTCCATGCTCCCTCCTTGCAGGTTGGCAATACCAAGTCACCACTTTATCATTTCATCATAATTCCTTTCGAAACACCTTGCACACCATTTCAACTCTTCAGGACTTCACTATGGAGCTCAGGGACATTCTGACTTACATTTTTCTGCCAGGTCACTTTGTACCCAGGGACACATGTGCATCTCATGCATCTACACACTATCCATAGAACATAGAACGTTACAGCACAGTACAGGCCCTTCAGCCCTCAATGCCATGCCAACCTGTGAAACCAATCTGAAGCCTATCTAACCGACACTATTCCATTTTCATCCATATGTTTATCCAATGGCCATTTAAATGCCTTAAAGTTGGTGAGTCTACTACTGTTGCAGGCAGGGCATTCCATGTCCCTACTACTCTGAGTAAAGAAGCTACCTCTTATATCTATCCTATATCTATCACCCCGCAATTTAAAACTATGTCCCCTCGTGCTAGCATCACCATCCAAGGAAAAAGGCTCTCACTGTCCAACCTATCTACTCTTCTGATTATCTTAAACGTCTCAATTAAGTCACCTCTCAACCTTCTTCTCTTTAACAAAAACAGCCTCCATTCCCTCAGCTTTTCCTCATAAGACCTTCCCTCATTCCAGACAACATCCTAAAAATAATCTCCTCTGCACCATTTCCAAAGCTTCCACATCCTTCCTATAATGCAGTGACCAGAACTGAACGTAATACTCCAAGTGTGGCCAAACCAGTGTTTTGAACAGCTGTAACATGCTCTCGTGGCTCCAAAACTCAATCCCTCTACCAATAAAAGCCTTCTTAATAACCCTATCGACCTGGGTGGCAACTTTCAGGGCTCTATGTACATGGACACTGAGATCTACACTACCAAGAATCTTACCATTAGCCCGTACACTTTATTCCTGTTGCTCCTTCCAAAGTGAATCACCTCACACTTTTCCACATTAATCTTCATTTGCCACCTCTAAGTCCAGCTTTGCAGCTTATCTATGTCCCTCTATAACCTGCAACATCCTTCAGCACTTTCCATAACCACCGATGTTAATGTCATTCTGCAAATTTACTAACTCATCCTTGTACACACTCATCTAGGTCATTTGTAAAAATGACAAACAGCAGTGCCTCCAAAACAGATCCTTGCCATACACCACTTGTAATTGAACTCTAGGATGAACATTTTCCATCAACCACCACTTCTTTCTGATCCAAACCACTTAATCACCCTCAATCCCATGCCTCCAGATTTTCTGAAATAGCCTACTATGGGGAACCTTATCAAGCACCTTACCGAAATCCACATACACCACGTCAACCACTTTACCCTCGTCCACCTGTTTGGTCACCATCTCAAAGAACCTAATAGGGTTTGTGAGGCACAACCTACCCTTCACAAAACTGTGTTGACTATCCCTAATCAACTTATTCCCCTCCAGAGGATTATAAATCCTTTCTCTTATAATCCTTTCCAACACTTTACCCAGCAACTGGAGTAAGGCTCACTAGTCTATATAGCTGAAAATGTGTTGCTGGAAAAGCACAGCAGGTCAGGCAGCATCCAAGGAGCAGGTGAATCAATGTTTTGGGCATGAGCCCTTCTTCAGGAATCTTCCTCACTAGTCTATATATACCAGGGTTGTTGCTACTCCCCTTCTTGAACAAGGGGACAACATTTGCTATCCTCCAGTCTTCTGGTACTATTCCTGTACACAATTATGACATAAAGGTTAAAGCCAAAGATTCTGCAATCTCCTCCCTGACTTCCCAGAGAATCCTCGGATAAATTCCATCCGGTCGAGGGGACTTAACTATTTTCACACTTTCCAGAATAGCTAACACCTCCTCCTTGCGAACCTCAATCCTGTCTAGTCTAGTAGCCTGTATCTTAGTATTCTCCTCAACAACATAGTATTCATACTGGAAAAAGACAAACAAAAAATATTCATTTAATGCTTCCTCTATCTCCTTGGACTCCACGCACAACGTCCCACTGCTATCCTTGATTGGCCCTAGTCTTTCTCTAGTCATTCTTTTATTCCTGATGTACCCATAGAAAGCTTTAGGGTTTTCCTTGATCCTATCTGTCAACGACTTCTCATGTCCCTACTTGGCTCTCCTTAGCTCTCTCTTTCGGTCTTTCCTGGCTAACTTGTAAGTCTTAAATGCCCTAACTGAGCCTTTACGTCTCATCTAACCTAAGCCTCCTTCTTCCTCTTGACATGAGATTCAGCTTCTTTAGTAAACCGCGGCTTCCTCACACCTCATGCCTTTTAGCTTCCTTTCTTAACACTCAGTCAGTTTGCAGCACTTTAAGATTTGCATTGTTCTTTTCACACTTTGGCACTTCAATGAGAAATCACAGGCTGTCAAGTTCTATAAGTTGCATTAGCTTTTAGGGCAGAGCTAAAGTCAGGCAGCTTGTCATGTTCTGCAGCACTGAACATGAAAAGGGTGGAGATGTTGTTTTAATTCATTCATTAATGGGATGTGGGTGTTACTGGATCTGCCAGTCTGTCTTGCCCATTTCGAGTTGTCCTTCAGAAAATGGGTGGTGATCTGCCTTCTTGAACAGTCACAATCCATTTGATGCAGGTGGATCCACAATATTGTGAGGAAGAGCGTTCCAGGATTTTGGCCCAGCAATACCAAAGGGACACTTATCAGATTAACTGACAGAAGAACTGAACTGGTACTTTGTATTAATTTTCATGTTGGAAGATACCAGCAGCTTACCAGAACTCCAAGACAGTCAGGGAGCAGAGGTGAGGAAAGAGACCATCGCGAAGGACAAGGTGCTAGGAAAGTTGAAAAGTCTGAAGCTGGATAAATCAGGACTGGATGGACTACACACTACGGCTCTGAAGGAGATAGCAGAGGAGATTATGGAGGCATTGGTGGCAATCTTTCAGGAATAACTGGAGTCAGGGAGGGTTCCAGAGAACTGGAAAAAGACTAATGTCACTCCCCCGTTTAAGAAAGAAGGGAAGCAAAAGACAGGATTCAGCCAATTAGCCTGACCTTAGTAATTGGTAAAATTTTAGAGTCCATTAAGGGTGATATGGATGAGTACTTGGAAGTGAATGGTAAACTAAGGCTGAGTCAGCATTACTTTGTCAAGAAAATGTCATGTTTGACAAATCTGTTAGAATTCTTTCAGGAGGTAACTAGCAAATTAGACAAAGGAGAGCCAGTCGACATGATCTATTTGGATTTCCTGAAGGTCTTTGACAAGGTGCCATATAGGAGGCTGCACAATAAGATAAGAGCCCATAGTATGTGGGTAAAGGTATTGGCTTGGATAGGGGATTTCCTGACTGGCAGGAAGCAGAGAGAGGGGACAAATGAATCTTTTTCAGAATGCAGCCAATAACTAATAGGGTTGTACAGGGGTCAGTATTGGGACCATAACCATTTAAATTATACATTAACAATCTGGATGAAGGAACTGAGGGCAGTATTGCTAAGTTTTCAGATGACACAAAGATACTTGGAGACACAGGTACTGTTGAAGAGGTGATGAAGCTGCAGAAGGTTTTGGACAGGCTAATATAGTAGGCCAAGAAGTGGCAGATGGATTACAATATGGGTAAGTGGGAGGTTGTGATAGGAAGAACAGAGGTGTGGATTATTTTCTCAACAGGTAAAAGCTTCAGAAATAAAGTCATACAACTTTATTGCAAACAGGCCCTTTGGCCCAACTCATCCATGCTGATAAGGTTTCCTAAACTGAAGTAGTTCTATTTGCCTGCATTTGGTGAACGTCCCTCTAAACATTTACTATCTGATGCACAAAGAGACTTGGGAGTCCTAGTTCAGGATTCTCTTAAGTTTAACATGTTAAGTTCAGTTGGTAGTTAAGAAGGCAAATGCAATGTAAGCATTCATTTCAAAGGGGCTAGAAAATAAGATCAGAGATGTACTGCTGACACTACATACGACTGGTCAGACTGCATTTGGAATATAGCCTGGATTGAATGGAGGTGGTGGAGATGCTTCCACTGGTAGGAGAGATTAGGACCCAAGGACTCATAGTGAAGGGACAACCCTTTAGAACTGAGATTTCTTCAGCCAGAGAGTGGTGAATCGATGGAACTCACAGCTGCAAAAGCCTGTGGAGGTCAAGTCATTGTGTGCCTTTATGATGAAGTTAGTTAGGTTCTTGATTAGTAAAGAGTTCAATGGTTAGGGAGAGTTTACAGGAGAGGGGAGTTGAGAAACAATGGCTATGATTGACTCTGTTCTTATATCTGATGGACTTGGTGCATTTCTGATGGTAGACATTGCTGCAAATGAGTGGTGGTGGTGAGGGTGGTGAATATTTGTGGATGTAATGTCAATCAAAAGACTGCTTTGTCTTGGGTGGTGTCAAAGCTCCTGAGTACTGTGGGAGTGCACCCATTTGGAAAAGTGGGGAATACTTCATCAATCTTCTGACATCTACCTTGGAAATTGTGGACAGATTTTGGGGAGACCATGGGTAAGTTACTTACTGCAGCGTTCCTAATTTCTGAACTGATTATGTGGTCACAGTACTTATATGGCTAGTCCAGTTCAATTTCTGGTCAATGGTAATCTCTGGGCTGTTGACAGTGGAAGACTCTGTAATGTAATGCCATTGGTTTCCAGAGGCAATAGTTACATTCTCTTTGGTTGGTTTTCATTGCCTGGCACTTACATGGTGTAAACGCTACTTACTCTTTGTCAGCCCATACCTGGATATTGTCCGGGTTTTGTTGCACTTGGATTTGTACTGCTCCAATATTGTACTGCTTGGAGTTGTAAAAGGTGCTAAACATTTTTCAATCATCAGCAAATATCCCCATCTCTGTCATTATAGATATAAAAATCCTCCAGCATGGAAACAGGCCCTTTGGCTCAACAAGTCAACACCGAACGTCCAAAGAGTAACCCACCCAGACCCATTCCCCTACATTTACCCCAGACTAATGCACCTAACTTACACAACCTTGAACATTGTGGGAAATTTAACCTAACCTGCACATCTTTGGAGTGTGGGAGGAAAGCAACACAGACACAGGGAGAATGTGCAAACTCAACATCGACAGTCGCCCGAGGCAGGAATCAAACCCAGGTACCTGGAGCAGTGAGGCAACAGTGTTAACCACTGAGCCACCATGCCACCCCATTATGATGAAGGGAAGATCAATGATGAAGTATCTGTTGTTGTACAGCACCATTCAATCATATCTACAATTGACACAACAGAAATACTGCATGTGTTTCAAAGAAATCAAAAGTTGGCGCAGAGGCAGAGTGGAAGAGTCGGACATCGCACAGAGCAGTGGTAATAGGGGATTCCATCGTGAGAGGAACTGATCGGGGTTTTTGTGGCAGCTGACGGGATTTAAGGATGGTGTGTTGCCTTCCTGGTGCCAGGGTGAAAGACATCGCGGACAGAGTGCAGGAAATCCTCAAGGACGAGGGTGAAGAGCCAGAGGTGGTGATACATGTCGGCACAAATGATGTCGGGAAGAAGAGGAGGAACATACTACAGCGGGACTTCAGAGAACTAGGAAAAAGGCTGAAAAGCAGGACATCCAAGGTGGTTATCTCCGGTTTGCTTCCAGTTCCTCGGGCTGGTGTGGCCAGAAACAGGGAGATAATGGCATTGAACGTGTGGCTGGGGAACTGGTGCAGGAAGCAAGGATTTAAGGTCTTGGATCACTGGGGTATATTTTGTGGTAAGCATAAATTCTACAAGAGAGACGGTTTGCACTTTAATAGGTTAGGGACCAGCATTCTGGCAGGCAGGTTTTCTACTGCAACACCGCTACATTTAAACTAAGTAGCGGTGGGGGGGGGGGGGGGGGGGGGGCGGGGACAAACTGTATGTTTAAAAAGAAAATTGAAGGGAAAGTTAGAACAAGAGAAGTCAACAAAGACAACTGTATCAATGAGGCAGAAAACTCAGAAAGGGATCATGCTGTAAGGTTGAATGAAATAGGGGTTGATGGGAAGGGTGAGAGCAGTAACAAATTAAAAATACTATACATGAATGCACGAAGCATTAGAAATAAGATGGATGAGCTTGAGGCTCTTTTGGAAATTGGCAGATACGATATTGTGGGGATAACTGAGACGTGGCTTCAAGTGGACAGGCCCAGGAAATGAATATTCAAGGCTACATATGCTATCGTAAGGACAGACTGACGGGCAGAGGGGGTGGGGTGGCCTTGTTGGTAAGGGAGGATATTCAGTCCCTTGCGCGGGGGACCTAGAATCAGGGGATGTAGAGTTAGTGTGGATAGAGCTGCGAAATACTAAGGGTAAAAAGACCCTCTTGGGAGTTATCTACAGGCCCCCAAACAGTAGTCTGGATGTCGGATGTAAGTTGAATCAGGAGCTGTCGCAAAGATGTTACTACAGTTGTTATGAGGGATTTTAACATGCAGGTAGACTGGGAGAATCAGGATGGTATTGGACCTCAAGAAAGAGACTTTGTAGTGTGCCTCAGAGATGGATTCTTAGAGCAGCTGGTGCTGGAGCCGACCAGGGAAAAGGCAATTCTGGATCTGGTATTGTGTAACAAACCAGAATTGGTCAGTGACCTCGAAGTGAAGGAGCCATTGGGAAGTAGTGACCATAATACAATAAGCTTCAATCTGCAATTTGAGAGGGAGTGTGTACAGTCGGAAGTGACAGTACTTCTGTTGAATAAAGGGAACTATGGAGCTATGAGGGAGGAGCTGGCCAAAGTTCAGTGGTGCAATACCTTAGTAGGGATGACAGTGGAAGAACAATGGCGGATATTTCTGTGTATAATGCAGAAGTTGCAGGATCAGTTCATTCCTAAAATGAAGAAAGATCCCAGGCATGGGCGGCCGTGGTTGACGACGGAAGTTAAGAAACATATAAAGTTAAAAGAGAAAAAGTATAACATAGCAAAGATAAGTGGGAAAACTGAGGACTGGGAAGCTTTTAAAGAGCAACAGAGGATTACTAAGAAGGAAATACGCAGAGGAAAAATGAGGTACGAAGGTAAACTGGCCAATAATATAAAGGAGGATAGTAAAAGCTTTTTTAGGTATGTGCAAGGCAAAAAAAAAATGGTTAGGACTAAAATTGGGCCCTTGAAGACAGAAACAGGGGAATATATTACGGGGAACAAAGAAATGGCAGAGGAATTAAATGGGTGCTTCAGATCTGTGTTCACTGGGGAAGACACAAGCAATCTCCCTGAGGTAACAGTGGCTGAAGGACCTGAATTTAAGGGAATTTATATTTGCCAGGATTTGGTGTTGGAGAGACTGTTAGGTCTGAAGGTTGATAAGTCTCCGGGGCCTGATGGTCTGCATCCCAGGGTACTGAAGGAGGTGGCTCGAGAAATCGTGGATGCGTTGGTGATTATTTTCCAGAGTTCGATCGATTCAGGGTCGGTTCCTGAGGATTGGAGGGTGGCTAATGTTATACCACTTTTTAAGAAAGGTGGGAGAGAGAAAGCAGGAAATTATAGACCAGTTAGTCTGACCTCAGTGGTGGGAAAGATGCTGGAGTCTATTATAAAGGATGAAATTACAGCACATCTGGATAGTAGTAACAGGATAGGACAGAGTCAGAATGGACTTATGAAGGGGAAATCATGCTTGACTAATCTTCTTGAATTTTTTGAGGATGTAATTCTGAAGATAGACGAGGGAGATCCAGTAGATGTAGTGTACCTGGACTTTCAGAAAGCTTTTGATAAAGTCCCACACAGGAGGTTAGTGAGTAAAATTAGGGCACATGGTATTGGGGGCAAAGTACTAGATTGGATTGAAAATTGGTTGGCTGATAGAAAACAAAGAGTAGTGATAAACGGCTCCATTTCGGAATGGCAGGCAGTGACCAGTGGGGTACCGCAGGGATCCGTGCTGGGACCGCAGCTTTTTACAATTGTTAATGATATAGAAGATGGTATCAGCAATAACATTCGCAAATTTGCTGATGATACAAAGCTGGGTGGCAGGGTGAAATGTGATGAGGATGTTAGGAGATTACAGGGTGACCTGGACAAGTTAGGTGAGTGGGCAGATGTGTGGCAGATGCAGTTTAATGTGGATAAATGTATGGTTATCCACTTTGGTGGCAAGAACAGGAAGGCAGATTACTACCTAAATGGAATCAAATTAGGTAAAGGGGCAGTACAGAGAGATCTGGGTGTTCTTGTACACCATTCAATGAAGGTAAGCATGCAGGTACAACAGGTAGTGAAGAAGGCTAATAGCATGCTGGCCTTCATAACAAGAGGAATTGAGTATAGAAGCAAAGAGGTGCTTCTGCAGCTGTACAGGGCCCTGGTGAGACCACACCTGGAATACTGTGTGCAGTTCTGGTCTCCAAATTTGAGGAAAGATATTCTGGCTATTGAGGGAGTGCAGCGTAGGTTCACGAGGTCAATTGCTAGAATGGCAGGATTACCTTACACTGAAAGACTGAAGCGACTGGGCTTGTATACCCTTGAGTTTAGAAAACTGAGAGGGGATCTGATTGAGACATATAAGATTATGAAAGGATTGGACACTCTGGCAGCAGGAAACGTGTTTCCGCTGATGGGTGAGTGCCGAACCAGAGGACACAGCTTGAAAATATGGGGTAGACCATTTAGGACAGAGATAAGGAGAAACTTTTTCACCCAGAGAGTGGTGGCTGTGTGGAATACTCTGCCCCAGAGGGCAGTGGAGGCCCAGTCTCTGGATTCCTTTAAGAAAGAGTTGGATAGAGCTCTCAAAGATAGTGAAATAAAGGGTTATGGAGATAAGGCAGGAAGAGGATACTGATTAGGAATGATCAGCCATGATCATATTGAATGGCGGTGCAGGCTCGAAGGGCTGAATGGCCTACTCCTGCACCTATTGTCTATTGTCTATTGTCTAAATGGCCGTGTCTGTGAGTCACAGAGAGCCAGCCTTAGTGGGGTCAAGCAGGATCAGTCAAGGGGCTAGTTCAATTACAATTCAGGTTGCTTGATCTGAGCACTGCCCAGGGACTTTTGTTTTTATGTTCAAGGATTGAGCTAGGGTCAGTCCCACAGGTTAGTTTCAACCAGTTTGGGATTACAGGTACATCAGCTGGCGAGCTGGGGGACATCTGTGTCGAGGCTCTACCCGACTCAGTCACAACTATTCCACAAGTCAGTCTGAGAGCTGGTTCATAGGAAATTGGGCAGGAATGATCAGGAATAGTTAGGGGTCTTGTTAGTGATTAGTCCATGGAGTGTTCAGCAAAAGTTAGAAACTCGAGTTTGGTGTTTGGCTGCATTATGTTGTGATACTGAGGGCATTGTATCAATGAGAGTGGCAACTCCAAATATAATAATGGAATCCGGTGCATCACTGGATAACATGGGCCACTGCACGAAGGGAGTTTTGCAAGTCACCACCACTCTAACTTCAAAGGGAGTCAACTGAATTGCTATAAATTTGTGCTGCCTGAAAATGTGCTAGGGAGCGTTGCTGAGCAAAGAGACTTTAAATGCAGGTTCATAGCTCCTTGAAAGTGGAGGTAGATACCATAGTGAAGGCGGCATTTGGTATTCTTGCCTTTATTGGTCAGAGTCATAGAGTCATAGAGATGTACAGCACGGACACAGAATCTTCAGTCCAACTCGTCCATGCCAACCAGATATCCTCGAGGAGAAAGTGAGAACTGCAGATGCTGGATATCAGAGCCGAAAGTGTGTTGCTGGAAAAGCACAGCAGGTCAGGCAGCATCCAAGGAGCAGGAGAATCGACGTTTCAGGCATGAGCCCTTCTTCAGGTATCCTACCCTAATGTAGTCCCATTTGCCAGCATTTGGCCCATATCCCTCCAATCCCTTCCTATCCATCCAGATGTCTTTTAAATGCTGTAATTGTACTAGCCCCCACCACTTCCCCGGCAGTTCATTCTATACATACACCACCCTCTGCGTGAAAAAGTTGCTGCTTAGATCCCTTTTATATCTTTCCCCTCTCACCCTCAACCTATGTTCTCTAGTTCTGGACTCCCCCACCCAGCAAAAGACCTTGTTTACAGAGGCATGGGATTGAGGGTGATTTAGCAGTTTGGATTAGAAACTGACTTTCTGTAAGGAGGCAGCATGTGGTGGTTGATGGAAAATATTCAACCTGGAGTCAGGTTACTAGTGGTCCACCACCACAAGGATCTGTTTTTGGACCACTGCTGAATGCCATTTTTATAAATGACTTGGACACGGGCATTAATGGATGGGTTCATAAATTTGCAGTGAACACTAAAGTCAGTGGAATGGTGGACAGTGTGGAAGAATGTTGCAGGTTGTAGGGGATCTTGTATTAACTGCAGAATTGGATTGAGAGATGGCAAAAAAATGCAGATAAATGTGAGGTGATGCACTTTGGGAAGAATAACAGGAGGGCAGTATACTGGGTCAATGGAAAGATTCTTGGTAATGTGGATGTGCAGAGGGATCTTGCTGTCCATGTACATAGATCCCTAAAAGTTGCCACCCAGGCTGATAGTGCTGTTAAGAAGGCATATGGTAAGTTATACTTTATTGGCAGAGCGGTTGAGTTCCAGAGCCGTGATGTCATGCTGCAACTGTACAAAACAATAGCACGGCCTCACTTCAAATATTGTGTACAGTTCTGGTTGCCCCATTACAGGAGGATGTGGAAGCATTGGAAAAGGTACAGAGGAGATTTAGCAGGATGTTGCCAGGTCTGGAGGGAAAGTCTTATGAGGAAAGGCTGAGGGACTTGGGTCTGTTCTTATTGGAGAGAAAAAAGCTAAAAGGAGATTAAAAAGAGATATACAAGATGATCAGAGAATTAGATAGGGTGGACAGTGAGAGTCTTTTTCCGAGGATGATGACGCTGGCTTGTATGAGGCGGCATAGCTGCAAGTTGAAGGGTGATAGATTTAAGACAGATGTCAGAGGTATGTTCTTTACTCAGAGAGTAGTAAGGGCATGGAATGCCCTGCCTGCCAATGTAGTTAACTCAGCCACATTAGGGGCATTTAAACAGTCCTTGGATATGAGAAAGTGTAGGGGATGGGCTTAGATTAGTTCATAGGTGGGCACAACATCGAGGGCCAAAGGGCCTGCTCTGTTCTGTATTGTTCTATATTCTATGTTCTATGTCTATTTATCCTATCCATGTCCCTCATGATTTTATAAACCTCTATAAGGTCACCTCTCAGCCCCCAGTGCTCCAGGGAAAATAGCCCCAGCCTATTCAGCCTCTCCCTATAGCTCAAATCCTCCAACCCTGGCAGCATCCTTGTACATCTTTTCTGAACCCCTTCAAGTTTCACAACATCCTTCCGATAGGAAGGAGACCAGAATTGTACACAATATTCTAAATGTGGCCTAACCAATGTCCTGTACAGCCGCAACATGATCTCCCAACTCCTGTACTCAATGCTCTGACTAATAAAGGAAAGCATACCAAATGTCGTCTTCACTATCCTATCTACTTGCGACTCTACTTTCAAGGAGCTATGAACCTTTACTGTAAGGTCTCTTTGTTCAACAACACTCCCCAGGACATAATCATTCGATTTGTAAGTCCTGCCCTGATTTGCTTTTCCAAAATGCAGCACCTTGCATTTATCTAAATCAAACTCCATCTGCCACTCCTTAGCCCATTAGCCCATCTGATCAAGATTCTGTTATACTCCAAGGTAACCATCTTCGCTGTCCACTACACCTCCAATTTTGGTGTAACCTGCAAACTTACTAACTATACCTCCTATGCTCACATTCAAATCATTTACATAAATGACAAAAAGTAGAGGACCCAGCATCGATCCTGTGCCACACCACTGGTCACAGGCCTTCAGTCTGAATAACAACCCTCTGTCACCATTCTCTGTCTGCTACCTTTGAGCCACTTCTGTATCCAAATGGCGTGTTCTTCCTGTATTCCATGAGATCTAACCTTGCTAATCAGTCTCCCATAGGGAACCTTGTTGAAAGCTAATCTGAAATCCATATAATTCACAGGAATTACAGCACAGGAACAGGCCCTTCGGCCCTCCAACCCTGTTCCGATCCAGATCCTCTATCTAAAACTGCCGCCAATTTTCTCAGGATCTGTATCCCTCTACTCCCTGCTAATTCATGTATCTGTCTAGATACATCTTAAATGACATTGTCGTGCTCGCCTCTATCACCTCTGCTGGCAATGCATTCGAGACACCCACCATCCTCTGTATAACGAACTTGCCACGCATATCTTCCTTAAACCTTTCACCTCTCACCTTGAACTCGTGAACCCTAGAAATTGAAACCCCCACTCTGGGAAGATGCTTCTTGCTACCTGCCCTGTCCTTACCTCATATGATTTTGTAGACCTCAATCAGATTTCCCCTCAATCTCCGTCTTTCTAATGAAAATAATCCCAATCCATTCAACCTGGCTTCATAGCTTGTGCCCTCCATACCAGGCAACATTCTGGTGAACCACTGCTGCACCCTCTCCAAAGCATCCACATCCTTTTAGTAATGTGGTGACCAGAACTGTATGCAGTATTCCAAATGTGGCAAAACCAAAGTCTTATACAACTGTAACATGACCTGCCAACTCTTGCACTCAATATCCTGTCCGATGAAAGAAAGCATGCTGTATGCCTTTGTGACACTCTGTCGACTTGTGTTGCCACCTTCAGGATACAATGGACCTGAACACTCAGATCTCGTTGTACATCAATTTTCCCCAGTGTTTTCTCCATTCACTGTACAGTTCACTCTTGAATTGGATCTTCCAAAATGCATCACCTCGCATTTGCACGAATTGAATGTCATCTGCAATTTCTCTGTCCATCTCTCCAATCTATCTATATTCTGTTGTATTCTCTGGCAGTCCCTTTCACTATCTGTGACTCCACCAATCTTAGTATCATTTCCACATTGCTAATCAAGCCACCTATACCTTCTACCTTGTGTATGTATATCACAAACAACAATGGTCCCCACATAGAGCCCTGTGGGATACCACTGGTCGCAGTTCCCGTTTTGGGAAACTCCCTTTCACTATTTCTCTCTGTCTCCTATTGCCCAGCCAGTTCTCTGTCCATCAAGCTAGTATACCCTGGACCCCAGGCAACTTTACTTTCTCCATCAACCTACAATAGGGACCCTTATCAAAAGCTTTACTGAAGTCCATGTACATGACATATACAGCCCTTCCTTCATCGATCAACATTGTCACTTCCTGAAAGAATTCTATTAAGTTGTAAGACATAACCTTCCCCCCACAAAGCCATGCTGCCTATCACTGATAAGCCCATTTTCTTCCAAATGGGAATAGATCCTATCCCTCAATATCTTCTCCAGCAGCTTACTGACCACTGACGTCAGGCTCACCAGTCTATAATTAACTGGATTGTCCCTGCTACCTTTCTTACACACGTGGACAGCATTAACAATTCTCCAGTCTTCTGGGACCTCACCCATGTTCAAGGCTGCCACAAAGATATCTGTTAAGACCCCGTCTATTTCCTCTCTTGCTTCCCTCATAAACCTGGGATAGATCCCATCCGAACCTGGGGACTTGTCTACTTTAATGCCTTTTAGAATACCCAACACTTCCTCCCTTCTTATACTGACTTGACCTAGAGTAATCAAACATCTATCCTGAACCTCAACATCCATCATGTCCCTCTCCCCGGTGAATACTGATGCAAAGGGCTCATTAAGAATCTCACCCATTTTCTCTGACTCCACACATAACTTTCCTCCTTTGTCCTTGTGTGGGCTAACCATTTCTCTAGTTACCCTCTTGCTCCTTGTATAAGAATAAAAGGCCTTGGGATTTTCCTTAACTCTGCTTGCTAAAGATAGTTCATGACCCCGTTTAGCCCTCTTAATTCCTCGATTCAGGTTGGTCCTATATTCCCAATATTCTTCCAAAGCTTTGTCTGTTTTCAGTCGCCTGGACGTTGTGTATGCTTCCTTTTTCCTCTTAGCTAGTGTCACAATTTCACCTGTCATCCCTGGTTCCCTAACCTTGCCATTTCTATCCCTCATTTTCACAGAGACATATCTGTTCTGCACTCTAATCAACCTCTCTTTCAAAGCCTCCCATATATCAAATATGGATTTACCTCCAAATAGCTGCTCCCAATCTACATTCCCCAGTTCCTGCCAAATTTTGGCACTGTTGGCCTTTCCCCAAATTAGCACTCTTCCTTTAGGAACACCCTTGTCTTTGTCCATGAGTATTCTAAAACTAACGGAATTGTGATCACTATTCCCAAAGTCATCTCCTACTTAAACTTCAACCACCTGGCTGGGCTCAGCCCCCAACACTAGGTCCAGTATGGCTCCTTCCCGAGTTGGACTATTTACATACAGCTTTAGAAAACCCGCATGGATGCTCTTTCCAAATCCTGTTCCATCTAGACCTCTAACACTAAGTGAATCCCAGTCAATGTTGGCAAAATTAAAATTGCCCATCACCATCACCCTGTTGCTCCTACATCTTCCCATACATATTTGTACCTCTATCTCATGCTTGCAGTTGTGAGGCCTGCATTACAGCCTCAACATTGTTACCACACCCTTCCTATTACTGCTCTGCCATATTGCCTCACTGCTTGAGTCCTCCATAGTGCCGTCCTTCAGCACAGCTGTGATATTCTTTCTGATCAGTAATGCAACTCCTCCACCCCTTTTACCTCTCTCTTTCCCGCTTGAAGCATCTATATCCTGGGACATTTAGTGCCAATCATGCCCTTCCCTCAACCAAGTCTCAGTAATAGCAATAACATCATGCTCCCAGGTACTAATCCAAGCCCTAGGTTCATCTGCCTAACCTACTACACTTCCTGCATTAAAACAAATGCACCTCAGAGCCCTTGTCTGTTTGCACTCATCATCTGCTCCCTGCCTATTCTTCCCCTTAGTCACACTGACTTCATGATATAGTTTCTTACAGGCTTTAATTACTCCCTCCTTCCTGTCCACTAACCTCCTCATTTGTTTCCACCACTCTGTCACATTAGTTTAAACCCTCCCAAACAGCATTAGCAAAAGTACTCCCTAGGACATTGGTTCCAGTCCGGCCCAGGTTTAAACCGTCTAATTTGTAACAGTCCCATCTTCCCCAGAGCCGGTCCCAATGTCTCAAAAATTTGAAGTCTTCCTTCTGCACCATCTCTCAAGCTACACAGTCATCCTGCCTGTTCTTTCATTTCTACTCTGACGAGCACATGGTACTGGGAGCAATCCTGAGATTTACTACCTCTGAGGTCCTACTTTTCCATTTGGCTCCTAACTCCATAAATTCAGCTTGTAGGACCTCATTCCAGTTTGTAGCAATATCGTTGGTGCCTATATGCACCACGACACTTGGCTGTTCACCTTCCCACTTCAGAATGTTCCACAACCAATCCGAGACATCCCTGACCTGTGCACCTAGGAAGCAACAGACCATTCTGGAGTCTCGTTTTCGACCACAGAAATGCCTTCAACTCCCCTTACAATTGAATCCCTTATGATTAAAGCCCTTTCATTCTTTTTCCAGCCCTTCTGAACAGGAGAGCCAGCCATGGTGGCATGAACCTGGCTACTACTGCCGTCCCCTGGTGAGCCGTCTCCCCAACAGTATCCAAAACGGTAGACCTGTTTTGGAGGGAGATGGCGGCAGGAGACACCTGCACTGTCTTCCTGCTCTTTTTCTGCATTTTGGTCACCCATTCCCTTTCTCCCTCAGGAATTCAGTGTGACCAATTCGCTAAACGTGATATTCATGACCTCTTCAGCATCATAGATTCTCCAAAGTGAGTCTATCTGCAGTTCCAGAGCCATTATGCGGTCTAACAAGAGCTGCAGCTGGACACACTTCCTGCACGTGAAGGAGTCAGGGACATCAGCTGCATCCCTGCGCTCCCACATTGAGCAAGAGGAGTATACTACCGGTCTGGGATCTCCTGCCATTTTTAATCTTAAGCTTAACTTTGTCCAATCATACGATAAAAAAAAGAGATAGAGAAACTTTACCGTATCAACACACCACAGAATTTTTTGTTTGGTTAGAAGAAGAGGGCAGGTGGGAGACACTGCACATGTAGTGTCTTGGGTTCAGCCGCTGCCCCAATATATCAGTTCACTCACCATCCCAGAACATAATTCGACCTCTCCCACTCAGCTCCTCACTCTCACTGCTCCCACTGCTGTTGAAAATGGAGGGTTCCTGGGGATTTATCTACTCTTATACACTTCAATGCATCCAGCACTTCCTCCACTGCAATATGGACATTTTTCAAGATGTCACCATTTATTTCCCCACATTCTATATCTTCCATGTCCTTCTCCACAGTAAAAACACTGATGCAAAATATTATTTAGAATCTCCCCTATCTCCTGTAGCTCCACACAAAGACTGCCTTGCTGATTTTTGAGCGGCCCTATTCTCTCCCTAGTTACCCTTTTGTCCTGAATGTATTTATAAAATCCCTTTGGATTCTCCTTAACCCTATTTGCCAAAGCTATCTCATATCCTCTTTTTGCCCTCCTGATTTTCCTCTTAAGTATACACATACTGCCTTTATACTCTTCTAAGGATGTGCATTGAGAGGCGGAATTGGGAGGTCATGTTGAGGCTGTATAGGGCATTGGTTCAGCCACATTTGGAGTATTGAATGCAATTTTGGTCTCCCTGTTCTTGGAATAATGTTGCGAACCTTGAAAGGGTTCAGAAAAGATTCACTAGGATATTGGCAGGGTTGGAGGATTTGAGCTATAGGGAGAGGACAAATAGGCTGGGCTTGTTTTCCCTGGAGCGTCGGAGGCTGAGGGGTGATCTTATTAAAGTTTATAAAATTACGAAGGGCATGCATTGGATAAATAGACAAAGCTTTTTCCCTGGGGTGGGGGAGTCCAGAATCAGAGCACATAGATTTAGGCTGAGAGGGAAAAGATATAAACGGAACCAAGGGGCAACTTTTTCACATAGTGGATGGTACGAGTATGGAATGAGGAAGTGGTGGAGGATGATACAATTACAACATTTAAAAGGCATCTGGATGGGTATATGAATAGGAAGGGTTTAGAGGGATATGGGCCAGATGCTGGCAAATGGGACTAAATTTATCTAGTCAGCATGAATGAGTTGGACTGAACTGTCTGTTTCAGTGCTGTATATCTCTATGACTGTACAATTCTACAATGAGATTGTGTTCAATAGTGACCGAGATCAGTGAGTGGCAAAAATAATTTCTTTAATAAGCACCTGCAATGGCACAGTTCAAGGCCGCAATGGAATCAAAAGTACAGTTTTAGAGTTGCCCCTTTTATGCACAGTTTTTACATACATTAAGATTTTAGCACTATGGTGTCACATAATTGTATCTATTGTCCACAAGTTTATATGACATCTATCTTGGGGAAGGAGGAGGTAGCTTGCTAAATGTTGGCTGTTATTCCTGATAGGATTAGAATGTCTGTCTGGTTTGAGCTTGCAATAATTAAGAGGTGTCTTTAAAGTTCGCAATGTTAGTAAAACTACTAGACCTATATGATACAAATTAGTGAGAAATTATATGTGTACTAAATAAAAATATAGAGGATACTAAACTGATCTCCTGCAGCTGAGTCATGAGATTTCATCTACTATTGCCAGTTTTGACAGTTTTTACACATTTATTCATGCAGTTTCATAGAAGTGCTGTTTTGATAGTAAGTTCTCAAAGTCGGTAGCGCCTTATTTAATATGTAGTTAAAAAGTATAAATCTGTACATTTGTACAAGATGGTCATCCTAAATAAAATTTTAAAATAGGTAGTATAGTGTCATAGAAATAGGTAGCGTAAAAGGAAACTTCAAAGTGATAAAAAGCAGCAGACTGTAGGTACACGCTGGTGGAGGAAACTATTTGATGGCCTGTAGCTTATTCAGGTCTCGAGAGACAGTTACTAAGGGCTAATTAATATTATAATCTTTCCATTGTTTCAAGTGAGTTATGGAGGCACAATAATGGGGATAGCATTGTTCTGACTAGGTTATAGTACTAGCATTTATTCAGGGATAGCGCTTGATACAGAAACAGGTCTAAACATGGTCTGCAGCATGGGACCAATAAGAATTGAAAGATATAAAGAAAGAGTAATGGTTTGGCAGCCCAGGAAGGGATGTTTAATTTAGTTTATCTTATCAGAGTAAAATGTACTACAACAATGCAGTTTTATGTATGAATGAATGGAAACACAGTATAGTAAACATAAAGTGCTTGTGAGTGAGTTAGTAAAGAGAATAATAATACAATGTCTCACAATAGGAAGAAAAACATAAAACAGAGCATGAAGCATGGATGGAGGAGTAATCCTGAATATCAGCAGAGAACAAAATTCAATCATAAGTGCACAGACTGGATAATGTACTGTCTTTGACGAAGTCTAACCTGTGCAATTAGGAAGAAAAATGCTACCACAAACCTCTCAGTATGCAAACAAAGGAAAAATGTTTGAGTCTTGCATCCTTTTGTTTATTCATTCATGGGATGAGGGTGTCATTGGTTGGACCAGCATTTATTGCCCATCCCTAATTGCCTAGAGGGCAGTTAAGAGTTAACCACCTTGCTGTGGATCTGGAGTCACATGTCAGCCAGACCAGGTAAGGATGGCAGTTTCCTTCCTTAAAAGACATTTGTAAAACAGATGAGCATTTTTCCTGTTATTTGATCATTAGACTCTTATTTCCAGATTTTTTCCCCTATTGAATTGAAATTCCACCATTTGTTATGGCAGGATTTAAACCCGGGTCCCTGGAACATTATGTGGGTCTCTGATTAACAGTCCAGTGATAATACCACTAAGCTATCACCCCCCTGTGCATTAGCAAGATGCGGAAAGCCTTCATTCATTGTCACTTCCTCCATTTTAACCTACTGGCTCAACAAAGTCTTTCTCCATTGTATAATTGCAATGGTCATTTGAAGATTAGCATCCTTATGTTTGTCCTCAAAAATGTAAGATTATGACTCCCTTTTCAGCAATATTCAAATTCTATACTTTAAAAAATTCTTTATTATTTCATGGGACATGTATACAACTGGCAAGCCCTGCATTTTTCTCTCTTCTTTAATTGAACTGAGTGGCTCGATAGGACTGATTCTCTGAAACTTGCAGATAGTGAGGAGGACTTTGCAAGGATAGGCTTCTTTTAGGCATGGTATGTATTCCATCTGGTTTTATTTCCACTGAATGTTTTTCTGGTTATTTGTTACAACTGAATGGATTCTAAATCATTTCAGAATACAATTAGGAGCAAACTTCAGTGCTACAGGTCGAGAATCACATGCACACCAAACTGGGTAAGGATGACAGAATCCTTCCATAAGAGTATTCACAAACCAGTTTTTTTTTTCAATGATTATTTCTGTACTTCTATTGGCACCATTATTGATGTTTCTAACATGTTTCATTCCATATTTCTTTAGTTACCTGAATTCAAATTTCTCATTTACCATGGTGGCATTGGAACTTATACCTAATGATCTTTAGTTCAAGCCTCATGAGTCCAATAAGCCACCAACTCTCTATGGAACTGTGGTACCTCTTCTGCAACCCAAAGGTTCTTGAACCAGGAGAAGACTGTGAATTATTATTATTACCAAAACTCTTTAACTGACTGTGATCATCATCCATGACTTAAGTGCCAACAGAGAAATGGAAGAAATAATAAACAAAACTCATATCCACAACATCCCACAACAATGTCATGTTTCACATAACATTCTAATACAACATTTCTTAATGAATCACTGGGGTGAAAATTTGTTTTTGGCAGTAGCATTAAGTAGGATGAAGGTGAATTATCTTCCCTTTTTACACTTGGTGCAATCCAATGTCAAAGAAAAAAATGTGCAAAGCTAACAGCCAATTGCTTTTCCCATCAATATGTGATCACTGAATGCAATTTTCTACATGGATGTTTCAGAAACTTTTTGATCTTATTGTGACAGTGGAGCGATGATTGTATGTGAAAAGTATCCTGCATTAGTTGCCTGTGTTTATTATATTCAAATTATTCTTTTCTTTGAAACTCAAGAGTAATCTATGAGGCAGCCAAAGGCATGGCATTTATGTCATTTCATACAAAGTCTATGAAGAACAGCACATGCCTCCACAAAAGTGAAATGAGTTGTATAAAGGAAGTATTGTAGAATAATTGTGTGTTGTAGCATCAGAATCTACAATTCACAACTGTATGGTTTTTCATTATGGAATAAATATGTTATGAATAAGCAACTACACACAAGTGCCTTTTTACTGAAACAGGAAGCCAGTTGCACCTCTATTTCCTGCAATGAGACAATAGGCCTCATTCACTCATGGACTATTTCAAATTGTAATGATCCAAGCTTTGTAAGTTCTACTGCAGCTGAAATGTGAATGTTTGAAAGGGGCTCATTCTGGAAATATATTAGGCTTGTCCAATGTTATGAGATTTTGTAGAGCTTTTGTGTTTATTATGTCAGAGATGAACAATTATGAACCAAAAAGGTTTTTTTTATGTGCATGAGGCAGAGGAATTCTTTCTAAACTACCTTAAGTTTCAACAAAATACCAGTTTACATTTTTTCCAATAATTTGAAGAAATTAACCTAGTCTTCTTCTTAGGCTAGATAGAAAACTGTTCAGAAAGGAATCAAGAATACAATTGGATCGGTTCCTTTCAGCTCTGTAGGCAATACAAAGGTAAATGTGACTGCATGGTGCAAACTAAGTACTTTTATCCTCCTCAGACATTCTCATACACTCTGCCATTTATAATCCCTAACAAAATTGCCATTGTTGTAAAGGTTATTGTCAGCCAGAATCCTAATGGCCAATGAATTGTCATTTGTGTGCCTGTTTTTCTGTGCATTGGAGCTTTCAGGGAACAACAGTACTCGTGCTGCCTGGAAGCCTTATTGTCCTTGTTAATTTCTGGTTTCTTTTGAATTGAAGTGATCGATGAAATTCTAATTATTGTATATTCACCAACAAATACCAATTCTATTCATATAAATGGATATTAGAGCTGAGACAAGTTCTGTCATATCAGGTTTGAAATGGGAGCTGCATCAGAATCACAGAGGAAAGTTTACGACAACAGGGACTGCTTTCAGCTTTCCCCTGTCACTACCTCGCAGAACAACAGGGAAGATCTGCCAGAGATATCAAGTAGCAACAAAGGAATACTGCCTTATCTAATTGCTCTGCCACCCATCACAAATACAGATTCAACCACAGCTAACTGACATTGACTGAAGTGAATTAGCCCCAGAGGTTCAGATTTACCAAGGCACAGTCATAAAACCGTACTACAAAACTGCAGTAAGACCTGCAGCCAACGTTCTACATTATACAAAATTGGGCAATATAGTCAGAGCCATCAAGATGATAATGGTTCTCAGTTTCTATAGCTCCAGCTTCATCCAGTTTGGGATATCAGCAGCATCCATGAATTTGCTGTTGATAGTTACTCAAATTGGTAACTGAAGCTTTAATTCAGGAAAGCCAGCAGGTTCACGTTTTCTCTTGTATTCATTATGAACATTCCTGGTTCAATTCTTGAAGGTTTAAACATGGTTTTGGAGCTCATCCATTTAATACGAAATGCTCCTAACTTATCATTAACAGATCATTGACACCAATACTGCTCTGTGCAAGTCAGAAGAATGAAACTTCCCCTTCAAACTTGGCCAATCATCATTGTATGTGATTTTATTCCAGCACAGAGAGGAGAGGCTGAATTGTCACCTTCTGTGGTGTATATTTCTAGAATTTTTGGTGAGCCAGTAGCATTGACATTCCAACTGGCAGAATGTTACAAGACCCCGTTTGAAGACACAACATGTCTGCTACTTACCCACATGCCCCAGTTGTGATGGGTATGGGAGGCATAGCTTAGTAGAATTATCATTAGCCTATTAATCCAGAGATCCAGATAATGTTTTGGGGACCTGGGTTCAAATCCCACTATAGCAGATGGTGGAATTTGAATTCAATAAATATCTGAGATTAAGCATCTAATGATGACTATAAAATCATTATGGATCAGAAAGAAAAGCCCATCTGGTTCACAATGTCCTTTAGGGAAGGAAATCTGTCATCCTTGCCTGGTCTGGTCTGCATGTGATGGCAGACTCTCAGATTCTTAACTGCCCTCTGAAATGGCCATGCAAGCCATTCAGTTGTAACCATCATGATAAAGTCTAAAAAAAAGAATTAAACCAGATAGACATCTGGCATTGACTTAGCCACCAGAAATGAGAATGGCAAACACAACCCTGTTGACCTTGCAAAGTTCTCATTACTAACATCTGGGGCCGTTGACCATTATTCCTTCTGTGTATTTAGTCAAAATCCTGGAATCCCTCTGTAATACCATTGTGAGTCTATCTGCAGTCTATCTTAGACTGGTTCAAGAAGGAATTTCACCACCACTTTCTTAAGGGCAATTGGCGATTGGTGACCCTCACATCCTACAAGCTTTAAAAGCAAAACTGTCTCCCATATTGCAGGGGATTGGTGGAGGTTTTGTATCGTTCATCCAGCCTTGGCCATTTATCTTGTCCCCACTGATGTGTTACTCACAGCAGCAGGAGGAGCACGCCAGATAGCTTCAGGCAAGGAGCATGAAGGCAGTACAACATTCAAAAGTTGTTTCAGCATTGTCTATTTGCATTATTGCTGACAAATCAGCTTGGCTGTCAGCCCTTGCAGACAGGACATCCTTCAAAGTGAGAAACAAAGTCCTATCTCAGTCCAGATAGGGTCCACGGGCATTAAATAGTTGTCGTGTGGAATTTGTTATTGACTGGGATGCATTCCTTATAAACTCTTTCGATGATGGGGCAAAAAATCCTGGTATTAAAAAAATCCTGCGTATAAACGCAATGAGGCCATGCAATCACCAGAACCATTACGGATCATTTTATTGGGATCTTGACAGAGTGTGCAGCATCCCCAGGGTCTGTAAGATCATTATCAAAAGCTCTAATGTTCAAATCATTTTGCTGTAAGGGATCTAAATGATGGAAAAGAATGGGACTAAATTAGTGTCAAAACAATGCTAATAAATATTCATATCTCATGCATAATTTCAGCACCAGTATTTGTTAATTTCTAAATTTCCAAAGACACATTTTGTGTCAAATTAGTTATGTGTCATCACTGTAAGGACATTTCATTTTAAAGTTAGCTGATTTACGACATTGTAAATGTTAGGCGTCATTGGAATTGAATGGCACTGTAAATCAGCCAACTTTCCCAGATGTTCACATAAGCATTTTCAGAAATACATTGGTAGCAATTGACAATAAGAACATTGTGGGCGATATTGTCAGATCTGTAGACCTCCCTAATCTTTTTAACCACAAATCTGACAGCAGCAGATTTAATTATAATACGCATTTGCTTCAAATGCCAAAATATGAAATTTGGTGTGATTTGTGGGTGCAATGTATTGTTTGACAGGCAATGAAAGCTGCAAATATATATTTGGTTGCCTGCCAAATAAAACTAATAGTGACCAGTACTTTCATTTACTATGTCTCTTATGACAGTAACAGTACAACTGTTTTAAACAACACCAGTGTTTAGAACTCAAATTGACTTCAAGCTGTAAATTTTATGTTATGCTGTGTTGATGAAAAACAATGCACTTTCTCCCTTGCCAGCATATTCAAATTCCTTAATGTCAGATTAATATAGTTTCCTCTTTTAATTAGCTATTATGGTGAATGTTCCACATCTACATTTCAACGTTTTGACATTTTAAAAAATATTGTCAGCACTGTCATTTGGATTTTTATTAATAGTAGGAAGTTCCTCGCTCCCAATTCCAATGGAAATTCCACTCTTGCATGACTTCTAAAATCTGCTGTGCAATCGCTGATGACCAAATTGAAATATTTGAAGCTTTATCTGACTGACAGTCTGAAACGTGGGAGGAGCCTTTTCTCAACAATTTTCATAGCTCCCACCTCTGATGCTGGGATCAGATGGTGAGTATATTCAGTTCTCAAAACATTTTTTATGCTATAAAACATCCAAAAACAGATGCTGCCTTAACAATTAGACCAAGAGCACAACAATCACAACCATGACGAAATGTGCTGGGAAGTTAAAGTTATAGAATATGGTAACTCTTAAGAGGCATTGGAATGTAATGAGACCATGTCACCAATCAGATCAGCAACATAATTATAGAAGAGGAGTTCTTGGAATGTGCATGAGATGGCTTTTTACTGATCAAAATGTTGAGGAATCAAATAGAGGCCAACATTCTAGACTGGCTATTATGTATTGAGAAAGGAAAAATTGGCAATCTATCTGTGCAAGGGCCCCTTGGGGAAGAGTGGCCATAGTATGATAGAATTTTTCATTAAGATGGGAGTGTTTTAGTTGATTCTGAGACAAGGGTCCTAAGTCCAAATAGAGGAAACTATGATAGTTTAAGGTGCAAATTAGCAATGACAAATTGGAGAGCATGAGTTAAAGAGATGATGGTGGATAGGCAATAGCAAACACTTAAAACAGTGCATGATGGAATTGCAACTATTGTTCATTCCTGTCTGGCATAAAAACTAAAATAAGGAAGGTGGTCCTTCTGTGGGTAACAAGGGAAATTAGAGGTAGTATTAAAACCAAGAGGCATACAAATTGGCTAAAAAGAACAGCAGACCCAAGGATTGGGAGCAATTTAGATTTCAGAAAAGGAGGACAAAGGGATTGATAAAAAAGGGACAAAATAGAGAGTAAGTGTAAGCTTGTGGGGAACATACAAACTGATTGTAAAAGCTTCTATTGGTACATAGAGAGAAAAACAAAGTGCAGACAGATGTCAGGCCTTTACAATCAGAAACAGAATAATAATGATAATGAGAACAGAGTAATAGCAGACTAATTAAATGCATATTTTGGTTCTGTCTTCTCAAAGAAGGATACAAATAACTTGCAAAAAATGTTGGGGATCACAGGGTCCAGTGAGAGAGAGGTACTGGAAGAAATCAGTATAATAAGGAAATGATGTAAGGAGAATTGATAGGACGAAAGGCTGACAAACTCCCAGGGCCTGATAATCTACACCTCAGATTACGTAAGGAAGTTGCCCTAGAAATATTGGATGTATTGGTAGTCATTTTCCAAACTTCAATAGACTTTGGAACAATTGCTTTGGGTTAAAAGGTAATGAATATAACCACATTATTTAAAGAAGTAGAGCGAAAACATAGAATTATTAACCAGTCAGTCTGACATTGGTAATAGGCAAAATGTTAGAATCCATCATACAAGGTTTGATAGTAACACTGACAAGATTGAATAGAGGCAGCAGGGATTCACAAAAGGAAATTTCACAAAAGGAGCATGTAACTAGTTGAGTTGATAAGGGGGAACCAGTTTATGTGGTTTACTTGGACTTTCAGGAAGTGTTTATAAGATCATGCTTAAGAGATTAGCATGTAAAATTAATGTTCATGGGATTCAGAGTAACATACAGAGAGAGATAGGGAACTGGCTAGCAGACAGAAAAAAAACAGTACCAATAAATGGGCCATTTTCTGAGGAGCAGCTAGTGACAAGTGGGGTACCACAGAGATCAGTGCTTAGATTCCAGCTAGTTTACAAAACACAATCACTGTTTTAAATGCGGTAAACAAAAGTAGTATCTCCAAGTTTTCCAATTATGTAAAGCTGGGTGGGAGGGTAGACTGTGAGGAGGATGTAGAGATGCTTCAGTGTAAGTGAACAAATTGAATGAGTGGGCCAATGCATGGCAGATGCAGTATAATGTGGATAAATGTGAGGTTATCAAGTTTGATGACAAAAACAGGATTACTATCTAAATTGTAATAGATTCGGAAGTGGGAGGTACAATAAGACGTGGGTGTCCTTGTATAACAGTCGCTTCAAAGTAAACATGCAGGTAATGAACAAGACAAATCCATATTGGCCTTCATAGTGACAGCATTTGAGCAAAGGAGCAGGCTGTCTTGCTGCAATTGTACAGGCCTTTGATGAGCTCACACCTAGGACATTGTATGCAGGTCTCCTTACCTGAGAAAGGATGTTCTGGCTATGGGTGGACTGCAATGAAGGGTTACCAGACATGTACTTGGAATGACAAGACTGACATATGAGGACAGACTGGATTGATTAGAACCATATTCACAGGAGTTTTGAAGAATATAGATGGTCTCATAGAAACCTGTAAGGATTCTAAAAGGCCTAGACAGGGAAAACACAAGACTCATGTTCCTGATGACCAGGGAGTTCAAAAATAGGATTCACAGTGTGAGCTAACAGGGTAGGCCATTTAGGACTGAGAAGAAGAGGAATATCTTTATGGAGACTGAGGGGCCTATGGAATTCTCTGTTACTGAAAACAATTGAGGCCAAAACGTTGAGTGTCTTCAATAAGGAGATGGATATAGTTCTCACAACTAAAGGGATGAAGATCAGCCATGAAAATCATGAGAGGCATGGATAGGGTAAATAGACAAGTTATTTTCCCTGGGGTGGGGGAGTCCAGAACTAGAGGGCATAGGTTTAGGGTGAGGGAGGCAAATGTTAAAAGGGAACTAAGGGCAATTTCTTTCACGCAGAGGGTGGTGTATGTAAGGAATGAGCTGCCAGAGGAAGTGGTGGAGGCTGGTACAATTTGTTACAACACAAGGTAAACCCCTCTGCTAATTTAAACCAGCAACAAAGATAAGATTCAACCTGAGCTATAATCTGTTAAAATTCGAGAGAAGAACTATCCCAAAAGTCACTACTAAAGTAAAAATTGACAACTTTTTTTGAAGTCTACCAGAGAATATTAACTAACAACTGCTTAAAATTCCTTCCTCTTAAACTTATCTTTTACCTCCCCATCTACAATACTACTCCGATAAAAAAAATCCCGATTACGATTTACAGAAAAATTAATCACGTTTCAAAATCAGTCAATTTTTCTGAGTTTCCTCTGTAGATTTTCCTTTGTAGGTTCTCTCTCCAAATCGGTTTCGATGTTTTTTCTGTGCAAACTCCTTCTCAAGACAGGTACCTCTCAGAGAGCTCTTACTAGTAGCCTACATCTGTTAGCCTTTTGGCTGTTCTCTTTGCTGCTCTGGCTAACTGTTCAAAATGTCTGATATTTATACCCCAAAACATTGGATCATTTCATTGGTTTTAATATTGTCAAAATACTAAATTCAAACTTGGTCGAAGTTTGGTATCTTGGGGCATAATTTGAACTGATTGGCTGTAATTGAATTTGTTTTTGTCTTATGGCAACCTAGCTACTCTAGCTGCTTCGACCAAATGTTACATTGTTACCTTGTTCCAGACTCTTTGTGCTTCTCTAAGTCCTTGCTAGCTTTTAAAGGTACAGCACCCGTACACCTTTATAACAAATTGAAATATTTAAAAGGCATCTGGATGGGTAATCAAAAGGAACAGTTTAGAGGATATAGGCCAAATTCTGGTAAATGGGACTAAATTAGGTTAGGATACCTGGTCAGCATGGACAAATTGGACTGAAAGGTCTGCTCCTGGGTTATACATCTCTACACCTCTATCTGGTTGCCACATTACAAGAAGGATGAGAAGGCTTTGGAGAGGATGCGGAAGAGGTTTACCAGGTTGCTGCCTGGATTAAAGGATATGAGCTATAAGGAGAGGCTAGAAAATTTCAGGTTGTTTTCTCTGGAGTGGCAGAGTTTGTGGGGAGACATTTGGTAGAAGTGTACAAAATTATGAGATGCATAGATCGGGTTGACGGTCTGAATGTTTTGCCGAGAGTTGAAATATCTAACACTGGGGGTATGTATTTAAGGTGAGGGGGGAAAGTTCAAAGGAGATGAGAGCGGCAACTTTTTTAGACAGAGAGTTCTAAGAGTCTTGATATGTCATGTGTGGTGGTTGAGGCAGTTGTAATGGGGCGTTTAAGGAACTTTTAGATAAGCACATGAATATTCAAGGAATGGAGGGATATGGACCAAGGGTAGGCAGAAGGTATTAGTTGAATTTGGTGTCATGTTTGCCACAGGACTGGCCGAAGGACCCATTCCCGTGCTGTAATGTTCTATGTTCTATGGTCTATGATTATATTGAATGGCAGAGCAGGTTTGAAGGGCCAATCAGCCTCTTCCGATTTTCAATATTTCCAAGTTTGTTGCCTGGGATGCCCTTATAATGGGATAATTTAATTCAATCCAGTAACCACAAGCTGAATCCACTTGTTCCCCTTCATCACTTGCATAAAAAGTCACTCAAACGATGGAGCAACTTGCAATGGATGCCCATTGCTCAGGTTCAAATCTTGTGACTCAAATTAACCTGGAAAATTAACAATTTGTGATTTTTGCACACCCATGAATATTCACTGATGCAGTTCCATATTTCGCTGTGTTGCCTTTCTGTGTAGCCCAATCCCCATGGCTTCAGCAGAGGCATCTGATCCAGGTTCTATCTGGTGAGATATTGCACACTGATGCCTTCAGGTTTTGATATACAAGTCTCTTCCTCCTACTTGCACCTAAACTGGAGCAGACCCTTCTATGGGGACAGTGCATATCATTTGGTCATTGACTAAACCACAGGGAATGGGTTCATGTATTAGTGTTTCAGTATGACTCTAATCTGCATGTCCATATCCCTATCTTGCCCCTCATGCTCCATCCGCATTTCCCAACTTAGGGAGAAAATAATACTTTTGTTTTGCTGATCAATGAGACATTGAAGGACTAAGGCAAAGTTTTGATCAATTTGAATTATGATTGCATTCAGAGTCTGCTTAAAAAGATCATGGGAGAGGTGGGCAGCCTGGCAGGTGTAGTCCTTGAAAGGTGAGCTGGGATCCTCCTTCTAAGAGTCCCTGTGCCAATCAGAATCCCCTCAAAATTTTTTCTATATCTGTCTGCACCAACCATCCAAATCCCATCCAGCATTCCCCACTCCCATTCATCCTAGCTCACGATCCTGGCACTGTAAGATTTCCCTTGTCGGATGTGATCTCGTCCTCTCAGGTTTGCTGCAATACCAGCTGTGGCCACTGATCCTGCTGTTGCCCAGATCTGTGGGCTTCTGATGAACAAGCAGGTTTTTGTGGCGTGACATTCTCCCATCTCACACTCATAAAATGATCATCGCATGACAAGTTGGAAATCTAAAACTGACGACCATGAATATAAGTAACTAATGAAGGAGTTCAGGAGAAAATTCTTTAACCAGACAATGTTGGGAGTTTGGCTTTCATTATCATGTGCAATAGTTGATGTAAGTAGCACATAGGCACTTAATAGGAAGTTAGATAACAACATGAAAGATAAAGGAATAGAAGGATCCAGTTTGATTAGATAAAGTAAGTTGTCAGGATGCTAAAGTAAAACGTAAGCTGTGATTTAGACCATTTGTGCCGAATGGCCTGGTTCAGTCCCTGTGATTTTCATGTACACTTATCCAATTCGATGCATGATTGCCTCCCTTTCTCACTACACCTGGGAATTTTCAAGTGAAAAACATATGGTTTTCAGGCATGAAGACTTTCTGGCATTTTTTTTTCTCCAGTGGTGCAGCAAGAGCATTTTAATTGGCAATTCACTCTTATTCTGGCAGATGACCCACATCTTGATGAGAAAACAGCAGGTAATTACATCTTGTTTAAAATTGATTCATGAAACCTGCTGTTACAGTCCACTTAGCATTATGGACACTCAGCCTGGACAGCTGGGTGCATTAGATCCCTACTTTTCAAAGCATGTCATTGTCTTTCATATGGTTAGATATCTTTACAAAAAATCTTCTGTGATACAAATGATGTTCCTTCGTCAAACAAAATTTTAATCCATTTTGAATCAATTCATCTTGATATACCTCCTTTACCAACAACATGCCAAATAAAACATGGTATCATTGGTTGTTCTTGTAAAGGTTGAATATTCTTGCCAATGGCCTAGTGGTAGTATTGTTAGACTATTAATCTAGAAAGGTAAAAACAATGACTGCAGATGCTGGAAACCAGATTCTGGATTAGTGGTGCTGGAAGAGCACAGCAGTTCAGGCAGCATCCAAGGAGCAGCGAAATCGACGTTTCGGGCAAAAGCCCTTCATCAGGAATAAAGGCAGTAAACCTGAAGCATGGAGAGATAAGCTAGAGGAGGGTGGGGGTGGGGAGAAAGTAGCATAGAGTAAAATGGGTGAGTGGGGGAGGGGATGAAGGTGATAGGTCAGGGAGGAGAGGGTGGAAAAGGAGATAGGCAGGTGGGACAAGTCCGGACAAGTCATGGGGACAGTGCTAAGCTGGAAGTTTGGAACTAGGGTGAGGTGGGGGAAGGGGAAATGAGGAAACTGTTGAAGTCCATATTGATGCCCTGGGGTTGAAGTGTTCCGAGGCGGAAGATGCTGCATTCTTCCTCCAGGCGTCTGGTGGTGAGGGAGTGGCGGTGAAGGAGGCCCAGGACCTCCATGTCCTCGGCAGAGTGGGAGGGGGAGTTGAAATGTTGGGTCACGGGGCGGTGTGGTTGATTGGTGCAGGTGTCCCAGAGATGTTCCCTAAAGTGCTCTGCTAGGAGGCGCCCAGTCTCCCCAATGTAGAGGAGACAGCATCGGGAGCAACGGATACAATAAATGATATTAGGGGATGTGCAAGTAAAACTTTGATGAACTTTGAAGGCCTTTAGGGCCTTGGATAGAGGTGAGGGAGGAGGTGTGGGCGCAGGTTTTACAGTTCCTGCGGTGGCAGGGGAAAGTGCCAGGATGGAAGGGTGGGTTGTAGGGGGGCGTGGACCTGACCAGATAGTCACGGAGGGAATGGTCTTTGCGGAAGGCAGAAAGGGGTGGGGAGGGAAATATATCCCTGGTGGTGGGGTCTTTTTAGAGGTGGCGGAAATATCGGCGGATGATTTGGTTTATGCGAAGGTTGGTAGGGTGGAAGGTGAGCACCAGGGGCGTTCTGTCCTTGTTACGATTGGAGGGGTGGGGTCTGAGGGCAGAGGTGCGGGATGTGGACGAGATGCGTTGGAGGGCATCTTTAACCACGTGGGAAGGGAAATTGCAGTCTCTAAAGAAGGAGGCCATCTGGTGTGTTCTGTGGTGGAACTGGTCCTCCTGGGAGCAGATACGGCGGAGGCGGAGAAATTGGGAATACAGGATGGCATTTTTGCAAGAGGTAGGGTGGGAAGAAGTGTAATCCAGGTAGCTGTAGTGGTTGGTGTGTTTGTAAAAATGTCAGTGTCATGTCAGTCGTCATTAATGGAGATGGAGAGGTCCAGGAAGGGGAGGGAGGTGTCAGAGATGGTCCAGGTAACTTGAAGGTCGGGGTGGAATGTGTTGGTGACGTTGATGAATTGCTCAACCTCCTCGCGGGAGAACGAGGTGGCGTCAATGCAGTCATCAATGTAGCGGAGGAAGAGGTAGGGAGTGGTGCCGGTGTAATTACGGAAGATCAACTGCTCTACGTAGCCAATAAAGAGACAGGCATAGCTGGGGGCCATACGTGTGCCCATGGCTACCCCTTTGGTCTGGAGGAAGTGGGAGGATTCAAAGGAGAAATTGTTAAGGGTGAGTACCAGTTCTAGAAACTTGATTAATATTCTGGAGACCTGGGTTCACATCCCAGTGTAGCAGATGAT
This sequence comes from Chiloscyllium punctatum, assembly GCF_047496795.1. NCBI lineage: Eukaryota > Metazoa > Chordata > Chondrichthyes > Orectolobiformes > Hemiscylliidae > Chiloscyllium > Chiloscyllium punctatum. The sequence continues at coordinate 67,739,957 of NC_092740.1, forward strand.
GGAAATTGAATTCCATAAAAATATGGAATTAAGAGTCTAATGATGACCATAAATCCATTGTCAATTATAGGAAAACACTCATGTGGTTCACTAGTGTCCTTCAGGGAAAGAAATCTGCCATTCTTCCCTGGTCTGGCCTAAATGTGATTCCAAACCCACAGCAATGTGGTTGACTCTTCGTTTCTGTCTGGGCAATTAGGGATGGGCAATAAATGCTGACCTAGCCAGTGACGCCAGTGAGTAAATTTTAAACATGAGTTAATGGATATATTTAAATATGAACTTACAAATAAAAATTATTTTAAAGTGATATGTAATTTAGTGAAACTTTTAGCATGTGATTGAGTATCTTTGTGAGGGTTCTCTCTTCTGAGCATCTATCATTACAAATTGATATAGAATTATGACAGGGAATAAGCAGAATATAATTATAGCTGATTAATAGACCACCATATGCCACAAATTATAGCCCTTTGATATTGGTAATTATAAAGTAGGCAGCATAGTGGTGAAGGCTGTCTTTCAACATTGTGAAAATTGCATTTCAGTCACAAGTTGTGATCATATGCTATCATGACAGCCACAATACTGTAATTCACTGACCAATGTAATGTAAGGCATTTTGTAAACAATCAAATCCATTACCAGAATCTGCTTTACATGTAATAGAAAAATTAACAGCTTGGTATAATGTTCCCACTCTATGATATTTATACTCTAGATACCATTACAAAAATATTTTTTCCTAAGTTACTCAACCTATATTAGTAAGACTAAATGAATTTAGCTCCTAATTAGTGTTTGGCTATTTAAATAATTTCCTTTTTATTGCAGTTGGATTAGATTACAGGACTTTAGATGAAGAATACTTTGTTGCCCAATTTGATCTTGTCATTTCAGAAAACCAGGAATCAGAGAACCATTAAAGACCATATATAACTATTGAGAGATTCCTCATGCCAAATTCAGACAATCACACACTGTTTAGAAATGGTATTAAATTGGTAATTTGCATCAATCCTTAATACAAAAGATGACACTGAGCTACTAGAAATACATTATAGGATATATACCACAATTTAAAAAGCATCAAAGAGGAGCAATTGAAAACACTGGGTCTGAACTTGATATCGTGCAGAAGAATGAGACAGGAATCTCATTGAGATTTTAAGAATACACAGAGACCTGGACAGAGTGGACATGGAGAATATGTTTCCACGAGTAGGAGACACTGGGAGCCTCAGAGTGAAGGGATGAATTTCTTCAGCCAGAGATTGGTGAATCTGTGGACCCCATTGCCACAGAAAATTGTGGAGCTCAACTCACTGAGGGTCTTTAAGACAGAGATAGATAGGTTCTTTATCAGTAAGAGTTACAGGGAGAAGTAAGGAGATCAAAGGTTACAGGGGGAGAATGCCGGACATTGGGGTTGACAAACATATCGACCATAATCGAGTGGCAGAGCAAACCTGATGAGCTGAATGATTTAATTCTACTCCTTTATCTTATGGTCTAAAGTAGGTAGAAATGCAGTCCTGGCCAGAACTAGGAGCCTCAACACAAATCATATAATCTCCTCTGATAGGATTCGTCTTCATGTTTTCAAGTAAACAGGCTTTATCAGCCTTTCCGTCATTTCTTTTCTCAGAGGGTAGTGAATTGGTGAAATGTTTTACCATGAAGGTCTGTCAAGACTGGGCCATTAAATATATTCAAGGGTGAGTTAGACAGATATTTAATCACTAAAGGTGAGAGGTGAAAAGTTTAAGGGGGATACACGTGGCAAGTACTTTACACAGAGGGTGGTAGATGTCTGGAACGCATTGCTAGCAGAGGTAGTGGAGGCAGGCACAGTAGATTCATTTAAGATGCGCCTAGACAGATGCACAAGTAAATGGGGAGCAGAGGGATACTGATGCTTAGGAATTGAGGAACAGGGTTAGATAGTAGATTTGGATCGGCTCAGGCTTGGAGGGCCGAAGTGCTTGTTCCTGGGCTGTAAATTTTCTTTATTTTGTTTCTTTGAATGAAGGCTTCTGGAGAAAAGGCTGGAAAGTGGAGTTGAAGATTACCAGATCAGCCATGATCTCACTGAACAGCAGAGCAGACGCAATGGGCTGAATGGCCCATTACTGCTCTTATGTCTTTTGGTTATCGTAAACAGCTCTCTAACTCTGTCAGACTGTTTGTTAGTCGATTTCTATAGATCACTTCTAGTAATTGGTCTACAATCAAATTCCAATCAATGGGGCTTTTGGAAGAGAAGATTTTGTCACAAATATTAGATTAGATGTTTTGAGAAAGTTATTAAGATGGATGACACTTAATTTTTGAAAATCTTTTGACAAGTGCAGCACAAAAAATATTGATGTTAAGAATTGGCAGACAGTCATTCAGTTGGGCAGAAATGTCTCATTCTTGTGAAGAGAAGGTTGCTCTTAGTGGTGAGGACTGAGGGAGATTCTATGCTATTTCAGACTATTATTCTTCATTATCTTCATCAGGATTTTCGATGAAGGCATTGAGGAAACATCACAGCATTTCATAAATCATATAAAGGGAATGTATGGATGTAACTGCCTCAGAGCAATAAATTAGGTTATGAACAGGAATAGATGCAGTGGGGAAATGGGTTTATAGATAGATAATGAACTTTTGTAGAAACAAATGTAATATTAGATTAGATTCCCTACGGTATGTATACAGGCCGTTCAGCCCAACAAGTCCACACTGACCCCGCGAAGAGTAGCCCACCCAGACCTATTTCCCTCTGACTAAGGCACCTAACCTATGGGCAATTTAGCATGGCCAATTCACCTGACCTGCACACCTTTGGACTGTGGGAGGAAACCGGAGCACCCAGAAGAAACTCACACTGACACGGGGAGAATGTGCAAACTCCACACAGACAGTTGCCCGAGGCTGGAATCAAAGCTGGGACCCTAGTGCTGTGAGGCAGTACTGCTAACCACTGAGCCACCGTGCCACCCCATAATATACTTTGGTAAAGTTAACCTCAAGGTTTTTTACATCAGGCAAAGTTGCATGCTCAGTGCTGTTGAGCAGGGCAAGGATATAAGTGTTATACCATATGAATTACTGAAGGTTCACAGCCAGTGCTATGGTGCTACAGTTAAAAATAAACCAGGTGTTTGAATGTATTGCCAGGTCAGTTAAAGAAAATGTCAGCAGTACTACTGTTATAGTAATCTGGTAACCCAGAATATTAGAATGGCTGAAACAGAAAATGTTAGAGGTCTGCACTCAGTCAAGTGTATAGAGAAAATACAGGCTTTTAGAATTTCAGGGGTAGAACTTTAGAAATCATCTGTCTTTCATCTTTTTACAAGACTTTCCTATTTTTATCACTTCAACTACCTCCCCGGGCAATGTGTTCTACATATTCACCACCCTCTTTATAATTTAGTGAAAATTAAACAGTCTGATCAGATTCCCACATCTAAACTTGAACTTCTGTCCTCTGCTTATGGAATGTCTGTTTCTTTCTCCAATTGAAAATGCAGTCAATTGAAGAAGGATCCAAACTATTCCAGGCATTTGATTCCTTAGAATCAAGTGGAATATATGGTGCCCATTTTCCATTACAGTCCAGTGTAGAAGTAAAACCTCATTCTAGATATTAAAGCAATTTTCGCTTTGCATTGATAGGTCGAAAGCTACCTTTATGTGTGTCATGAAACTATAGGCTAAATATACATAATTTTCTTTCTACTGGTGAAATAGGGAAATAAGCAAGTTTATCCTACAGTCCAAAGATGTGCAGGTTAATTGGATTGGCCATGGGAAATGCAGGGTTACAGGGATAGGATTGGAGCAGGGGAGGGGATGGAAGTACAGGAGAGGGATTGGTTCTGTATGGGATGCTCTTTGGAGGGTTGATGTGGAATCAATGGGCTGAATGGCCTGCTTCCACACTGTAATGATTCTACGATTCTGAATCATTTCCAACCCTTTCAGCGAAAGATGCTGAATGGATAATCTATCTCAATCTTTTCCTGATGTCCCCACCATTACAGAAACAGATTTCAGTAAATTGGATCTACTCCACTTCACATGTAAGGTGGCACAGTGGCTAGCAGTGCTGCCTCACAGCACCAGGGACCTGGGTTTGATTCCCACCTAGGGCCACTGTCTGTGTGGAGTTTGTGCATTCATCCCAGGCCTGCGTGGGTTTCCTTTGGGTGCTCTGGTCTCCCCCCACAAACCAAAGATGTGCAGATCAGGTGACTTGGCCATGCTAAATTGCCCACAGTGTTAGGTGCATTAGTCAGGGGTTAGGGTAGGGGAATGGCTCTGGGTGGGTTACTCTTCAGAGGGTCGGTGTGGACGTGTTGGGCCAAATGGCCTGATTCCACACTGTTGGGATTCTAATCTAATCTAATACACGTGATATCATGAACCAGATGAGTTTACCAGATGCAGCAAAGACGAAGAACCCTAAAAATAACTCAGCTGTAGCACTAAATATGTACGTTCCAGAACTAGCCAAGCTGTTTCAGTACAACTACAAAACTGGTATCTACCCAACAACATGGAAACTTAAACAGGCATGGCTGGATGGGATTTGTCCTACCCTGTAAACTAGCTGGCTGCTGGTAGAATTCATTCCTTGATACATGGTGAAAATACTGAGGAGAATCAGTGTGAATTCTTGAAATCTGTGGCACACTTTGTTTTTGGTAGTGTTTTGTTAAGATTTTTTGATTCAGAGTAAGACTTTTGTGAAATATAGTACTAAGCTAGGAGCATTTGCTTGTTTAACTCTTATGCAGTAAAAATTTTTATTTAAAACTTGAATCTTTTGGCATAATTACTTCCTTTAATAACAAGTATCTAAAATTTATTTTTGAAAAGTTATCAGTCCCTGGTGAGAGCAATGTTTCTAAATATTATTCTTCATCTAAACATGGAAAAAGAGCTGAATTTCAAAAGTTAAGGACAAATGCCTAATGATAACCTGTCCATGGTAAGGTCAGAAGTCAGAATGTTCACTGATGATTTCATAGGGCTCAGCATCATTTGTAAGTCCTTAGACAATGTAACATTCCAATTTAATACACAGCAAGACTTGAACAACATAAGTAGCAAACAGCATTTTTATCACACAACACCCGACAATGATCATTTCCAAAAAGAGAAAATCTGATCACTTTGTCATAATGATTCACTGTCTCCATCGCTGAGCACTCCTCTCATTAACAGCAAAGGTGATCATCATGGACAGAAACCTAACTTATGGAACATTCATAAATACTGAGGCTGCTAGAGTAGGTCAGAGGTTGGAAATTCAGCAGCAAGTGACTCAGCGACTATATTAATTCAAATAGGTGACACAACACCAGTTTTTCACATGTAATTGAGAGGGACAATAACGCCAGGCAAAATTCACATCCCATGAACAAAAAATATTAGACTGAGGTAGATCATAGACAACAGTGGTTGAAGACAATTAATATCTATCCTGCCTCCCAACATTTTACTTTGACCTGTCTTTATTTAATTATTACACTAATTGATCTCATTAAGAATAATAATCAAGCAATTGCAGAGACCATTATATTTAAGATCTGTTTCTCTGAAGCAAGATTTTGGTTTCAGAGTCAGGACTTGACATGTAGGAGATAGAAGATGGTGGTGCAGAGTTGTTTTTCAGGCTAGAGGCCTGAGACCAGTGGTGTTCCACAAGGAATGGTACTGGGTCCACTTTTGTTTGCCATTTATATCAGTGATTTGGATAGGAATATGGGAAGCATGGTTAGTAAGTTTATGGGCGACAGCAAAATTGTTGGTATAGTAGACAGTGGAGATGATTATCTAAGGTTACAAAAAGATCTTCATCAATTATATCAATGTGCTGAGGAATGGCAGCTCAAGCTTATTATGGATAAATGTGAGGTATTGCATTTTGGTAAAACAAACAAGGGCAGGACTTATACAATTAATGATATGGCCCTGGGTAGTGTTTTTGAACAAAGAGACCTAGGGGTTCAGGTGCATAATTGTTTGAAATTTGTGGCACAGGTAAACGGGGTGCTTAAAAAGATGTTGAACACATTTTAAAAACTTTCCAATTAGACCCCCTCCTGCTGGGCCAACATAGTGGGAATCCCTCTGTTGAGTGGGTCTGCAATCACAGATGTATCCATGGAAACAGAGGCCTTGAAGTTAGCCTGGAACATTGCCCCAACCTTGCCCACCACCACCAGGCCTGCTTCTGGGAGGCTACATCCTGGCAGCTGCCATGCCATGAAATTGCAGAGGAAGCTACAATCCACCTCTGATAACTGGCCTCAACTGTCCCTCACATTTCCATTAAAGCTGTATGCAAGCTGATCATTTCCCCCTAAACCAGCCTGCAACAAAACAGCTCAGGGGGCTGTGGAGGTGAGTGGATTGATGCTGCTTGTCAAACTGGCAGTGCAACATTAGGTGCTCCCACAGCTCCATCCTCACCTCTATATCAGGGCTCTAATTCTCCCTTAGTTTGCAAATACAACATTTTAAGGAATGTTATTTCTTGTAATTCAATCAACTGCACCAATTCAAAACCACACAGTATTTTTTTAAAAGCTCATAAAAGCCAATGTAGATAAGTCATACAATTTAAAGGAGCAATTTAAACCCAACTCATTCAGCAGGAAGATGATGGGATCAGATTAGCAGTACATTTTACTTCTCTTCCACTTTTACTTCATTAATTATATATAAAGCAAGCAGGGAGGGCTTTTGTGATGTGGTGGTAATAGAGTGATAGAGATCTCCAGCTCAGAAAAAGGTCTTTTGGCCCATTGAGTCAGTGCTGGTCAAAACTAACCACCTATCTTTTCTAATCCCATTTTCAGTGCTTGGCCCATGTAAGCTTTGGCATCACAGATGTACATCTGAATACTTTTAGAGTCATAGAGTCATAGAGATGTACAGCACGGAAACAGACCCTTCGGCCTAGCCCGTCTGTGCCGACCAGATATCCCAACCCAATCTAGTCCCACCTGCCAGCACCCGGCCCATATCCCTCCAAACCCTTCCCATTCATATAGCCATCCAGATGCCTTTTAAATGTTGCAATTGTACCAACCTCCACCACTTCCTCTGACAGCTCATTATATACACGTACCACACTCTGTATGAAAAACTTGTCCCTCAGGTTTCTTTTATATCTTTCCCCTCTCACCCTAAACCTATGTCCTCTAGTTCTGGACTCTCCGACCCCAGGGAAAAGACTCGGTCTATTTATCCTATCTATGCCCCTCATAATTTTGTAAACCTCTAAAATGTCACCCCTCAGCTTCTGACGCTCCAGGGAAAACAGCCCCAGCCTGTTCAGCCTCTTCCTATCGCTTAAATCCTCCAACCCTGGCAACATCCTTGTAAATCTTTTCTGAACCCGTTCAAGTTTCACAACGTATTTCTGATAGGAAGGAGACCAGAATTGCATGCAATATTCTAACAGTGGCCTAATTAATGTCCTGTAAAGCCACAACATGACCTCCCAACTCCTGTACTCAATACTCTGACCAATAAAAGAAAGCATGCTAAACACCTCCTTCACTATCCTATCTACCTGCGACTCCACCTTCAAGGAGCCATGAACCTGCACTCCAAGATCTCTTTGTTCAGCAACACTCTCTAGGACCTTACCATTAGGTGTATAAGTCCTGCTAAGATTTGCTTTCCCAAAAATACAGTTCCTCGCATTTATCTGAATAAAATTCCATCTGCCACTCCTCAGCCCATTGCTCCATCTGGTCAAGATCCTATTGCAATCTGAGGTAACCTTCTTCGCTGTCCACTACTCATCCAATTTTGGTGTCATCTGCAAACTTACTAACTGTACCTCTTATGCTCACATCCAAATCATTTATGTAAATGACAAAAAAATAGAGGGCCCAGCATCGATCCTTGTGGCACTCTACTGGTCACAGGCATCCAGTCTGAAAAACAACCCTCCACCACCATCCTCTATCTTCTACCTTTGAGCCAGTTTTGTATCCAAATGGCTAGTTCTCCCTGTATTCCGTGAGATCTAACCTTGCTAACCAGTCTCCAATAGGGAACCTTGTCGAACACCTTACTGAAGTCCATATAGATCACATCTACTGCTCTGTCCCTCTTTGTCACTTCTTCAAAAAGGTCAATCAAGTTTGTGAGACATGATTTCCTATGCACAATGCCATGTTGACTATCCCTAATCAGTCCTTGCCTTTCCAAATACATGTACATCCTGTCCCTCAGGATTCCCTCCAACAACGTGCCCACCACCGAGGTCAGCCTCACTGGTCTATAATTCCCTGGCTTGTCCTTACCACCCTTCTTAAACAGTGGCACCACGTTTGCCAATCTCCAGTCTTCTGGCACCTCACCTGTGACTATCGCTGATACAAATATCTCAGCAAGAGGCCCAGCAATCATTTCTCTAGCTTCCCACAGAGTTCTCGGGTACACCTGATCAGGTCCTGGGTATTTATCCACCTTTATTTCTTAAGTGTTAGAGGCTTTCTCCCTACACCACCCTTACAGTTGGTGAGTTCCACATTCCCACCACTCTCTGGATGAAAAACCGTTCCCTCACATCCCCACTAAACTTTTTGCCCCTTACATTAAATCAATGACCCCAGACATTGATACCTCCATTAGGACAAAAAGTTATTTCCTGCCTAACCTGTCAATGCCCCTCACAATCATTTAATTCTCATTCATATCCCTCTCAGTCTCCTCTGCTCCAAGGAAAACAACTCCAGAGCATCCGATGTCTCTTCATAACTGAAACTCTCCAGCCCCTACAACATCCTGGTAAATCTCTGCTCCCTCTCCAGTGCAAACAAAACCCTCCTATAATGTGGATTCCAGAACCACACACAACACTCCAGTTATTAGCAGGTGAGGACTGCAGATGCTGGAGATTAGAGCCAAGAGTCAGGCAGCATCCAAGGAGCAGGAGAATCAACGTTTTGGGCATAAACCCTTCATCATTCATGATGAAGGGTTTGTGCCCGAAACATTGATTCTCCTGCTCTTCAGATGCTGCCCGACAGACTGTGCTTTTCCAGCACCACACTCTCGACAATAGTTGTTACACTTCCAATACTTAACATAGGTCCAGCATAACATCCTTGCTTTTAAATTCTATGTTTTTCTAATAAAGGCAAGTAGCCCATATCCATTCTCAACTACTTTATCTACATGTCCTTCTACTCAAGTGACCAGTGGACATGCACACCAAGGTCCCTCTGATTCTTGGTGCTTCGCCAGGTCAAACTGTTCATCATGTATTCCCTTGTCTTCTTTATTAAGTGCCAAGTGCATCATCTCCCACTTACCCAGATTGAATTCCATTTGCTAATAACGTCCCTACCTCTGACTCAGTAGGTCGGGGTTCAGGTTCCAGAGGTTTGTAATAATATCTACAAACAAGTCAAACCAGAAATAAATTTAAAACAGCCAGCTGATCACAATCTGTCACGTAAAAATAAAATGATCTCTTAAGAAGGTCCCATATTAGGTGATCTCAATCAAGAGACTGAGAGAGATGTAACTTTGGTATCCTTGAGTTATGAAAAAAAATGCCCAGGGTTCCTTTTTCTGATTGCTATTCATTGATTCTCTGTTTGTGCAGATGCCTGTTGAAGAGATTTGTAGGCAGATGTGTTGCCTCCCTCTACTATAGCAAACATTTTCATATTTACAATGGCTCTAAAGCAAACAATATTTAACCAGATTCTGCAGACCTGTACTTCAGCAATACTTCAGAAGGAATGAAAAATACTTATTAAAATGGTCTAACTTATATTGTTAAATGCAAGTTCCACAGCTCATAATTTTCACTCAGACTGGCATTACTTACAGGTATTTTAATATTCCTTTAAAACAACCAGCTTACTTCAGATAAATTTGTTGATATTCTAATGAGATAAAAATAATTCTAAGTCAATTAGAGAATAAATATGTACTTCAGCATTGTGCAAATAGTATGTACCATTTTATATCTAAAACAATTATAATCAGGGGAATCAAGTACTATTTTTACTTCTTGTTATGTCTAATAAGATGAATCCAATGGACCTCCATCCAAGAGTTGGTAGTGCCCAAGGTTCGATAATATTTGCAGCATCAATATTTTTATCATAATCAATTGAATGTTTAATATTATTACCATGAATTGTTTTCAAGCTTTGTGGCTCTAAACATAAGAATTTTAATTATCTGCACAGAAACATGGTTAAATGATCTTAAGAATATATTACTAGTTCATGGTGCTAATTGTTTTAGTACATGATAGATCACTTATCAGTATATACTCTCCAGTACAGTTTCCAAAATGCTATTGGTCTTCTTCTTAGCTCAATTCCCTAACCCCCTTTCACATAATTCTTTGCCAGAAGCGACACTATTGTGAAGCAGAAAATGTCACACACATAGGGTATCGTTGCTGTTGCTGCAATATTCCTAACCATTAACTCTTTAATTTTAATTGGACCACCCAAATCTAGTTTACAAATATCTACATGTTGCAGATATTACTTACTTGCAGATCCTAATGGTTGAACATAGCCCCTCCACTCTGAATGAGAAAATCCCTAATGAACCTCAGATGAAGAAAACATGAAAAACAATTGCAAGCCTATCTTTATGAAACCAAGTCAATGTGTTTTGTAAACCAGTGTCATTTGTTGTTAGCACTCCCTTATCAGTAATACAACAGCTGAATTAATTAGGATCTGAATTGATATGGCAGTAGAAAAGAATAAACTCCACAAATAATTTGGAGTGTTTATTATCATGTGCAAGCTTATAAATTGAATCCTTTCTTTACTCTGTGTGATAAGCCACCCAGATGTATACAATTCATTTGGAAATAGCTTGTCAATTACAGTCTCATATGCATTATATTAAAAAGAATGGAACACACCACAATGAAACACATCATATGGAAATTAGGTTTTACTCTTTTCAGCTAAATATTAGTCATGTCCCATTTGAACCATATAAAATATTGAAATTTGTTTAAACAAATACAAATTTGTATTATGCATAGTACTTACATGAGAACCTAGAAAGCTGGTAAATTATTTCAACGAAGTTGTCACAAACCTCAAAAGTGTAGCAATTCAAGAACAGGACTGAGATTAGCTACCTGGGCTTTCTAATTTAAGCTATGGGAAAAGTATCGTTCCAATTTGAGGACAGCTGAATGATTTAAAACTGAATTGACGGTGTGATGGGATACAAAGAAGAAGGTTTGAGGTGGAAATGCTATCATCTTGCCCACTCTCCAGATTAAAGTTAGAGGGGAAAGTGCCAAGGATGGTCTTTCCTACTAGAGGCCATTAGAAGTTATTTAATTGGCATTTAAGGGTTCATCCTGTGGCAATAGATATTTGACTAGCAGTGGTCAGGTCCCACTCCTTTTGAGCAACTGTTAATTTTGCCTGAAGGCTGCTGAGGAATCCATCCTACTCGAGTAGTCCATGTCCAATGGAAAGGGTTTTCCCAGTGGGCTAACCTCCCTTAAACCTTAAACTGACCACTCTCTCCTTCCTCTTGGTGGGCTCCCCAGCTGAATCATTGATCCAGCTTCATCTATCTCTTCTCAATAACAGGGTGATCCTGCACTTTGGCTCATCGGCAGTACCAACAATGACCACCACATCCAGTGGTACCGCTGGTATTGGAGAGCTATCAGCCTCTAATGGGGCAACAATTTGCAGGAGATCTTACAGGGAATTGTGCTGGGGGAGATGGGCTAACAGCCACCAGTGGGCTCCTTGATAAGAACGTAATCACAATGGGCTGTTGGAAATGGTTCTGTTGGGTTGCTGCTGGAATCCAGCCCTTGGTTTTCCACCCGTCAATTGTGTTTCTCTCGCAGCTGATGGGCTGATTATGCTGATTATTTCTTGCTTTTTCATTTATAATTTGTTGCACAGAGTGAGGTTGGTGGAAACAAAAGACCATGAACCTGAAGGTGAAATGCTGATACTGAAGGGACAGAATTCATGGTGCATTTCCAGGCCATCCAGGGGCAGCATTCCAGAAGGTGTTGGATTTTTAATAAATGTACAGGAATTATTATGCGTGACTGCTGAGAATATCAATGATCACCTGGCATTTATCCTGACTGGTGTGTCAGGATGCTGCTTGACTGTTTCAAGGCTCGAGTGCAGTAGCCTGGCAGCTCAGCTGATCTGGATCAAATCTAAACCAGTTGTTTATTGAATGCAAACTGTTTCTATTAATGAAATTAAAAGGGTAGCATTGTCCAACGTGCTTTCAAAGCCATATGTGTTTCATCAATCATTCTTTGCACATGGGGGAATCTGAAAACGTATTCTCTGTCCATTCTATTTGTTTTTCAGATTCCATTGAGAAGATTATGAATTGCAAGGCTTGCATGAAAAGAGCTTCAGTGATTTTTATCACTTAGACATTCATAAACTGGTGCTTGACAAATGTGCAAAAATCAGTCAAGGCAGCTTGGTAACTTCTGCAGGATTAAAACAGAGGACACATTCCTTCCCTGAAAGTAATAGTATGGACTGCAGGTCTTTAGCCAGTGACTGCTCCAATTCATAAACAATGCTCAGGAAGATCAGCACCATCTAAGAAGAAGCAAGTTATTTGATTAGTATCCAATCAATGAACCAGGGTGGCATGGTGGCTCAGTGGTTAGCACTGCTACCTCACAGCACCATGGTCCCAGGTTCAATTCCAGCCATGGGTGACTGTTTGTGTGGAGTTTGCATGTTCTCCCAGTGTCTGCGTGGGTTTCCTCTGGGAGCACTGGTTTCCTCCCACAATCCAAAGATGTGCAGGCCATGCTAATTTGCCCATAGTGTTAGCTGCATTAGTCAAAGGGAATTGGGTCTGGATGGGTTACTCTTTAGAGGGTCAGTATGGACTTGTTGGGCTGAATGGCCTATTTCCATGCTATAGGGAATCTAATCTAATCTAATTCTCTCCATTCATCACCAATACACAGTGGCAGTAATGTGTACTACCAACAAGATGCACTGTAGCAAGTCACAAAACATTCCTGAGGCAGCACCTCCCAAACCTGTAACCTCTACCATCTAAAAGGACAAGGGCAGCAGATACATCTACAAGCTTCTCACCAAACCCTTCTCCATCCTGAATCAGAAAGCATCACTGTACCTTCACTGCTGCATGGTCAGAATCCTGCAACTCTCTTTTGAACAACATTGTGGAGATATTTTTAAATCAACCTGCTCAGGAATGCTATGACATAACTCTGGAGTAGATAGGACTTGAACCTGCACCTTCTGACCCAGAGGTAGGGATACTACCAGTGTGCCAAAGACCCTCACTAACAGCATTATGGATGTACCATCTCCACATGGTTTGCAGCTGTTCATGATAGAGGCTCTCTGTCACCTTCTCAAAGGCTATTAGATTTAGACAACAAAAACTGTTCTTACCAATTAAATGAATTTAAAGTCATCCTGTTCCGCACAATGAAGGTGGTCATTAAAAAGTCTATTTACCGTGTGTAAGTAAATTTATCATAAACTGTCTCTTTTCAGTAAAGTCCCAGAAATTGATTAGGGATAGTCAACACGGTTTTGTGAAGGGTAGGTTGTGCCTCACAAATCTTATTGAGTTATTTAAGATTGTGACCAAACAGGTGGATGAGGGTAAAGCGGTTGATATATATGGATTTCAGTAAAGCGTTTGATAAGGTTGCCCATGGTAGGCGATTGCTCAAAAAACATAGGCATGGGATTGAGGGTGATTGAATGGTTTGGATAAGAAATTGGCTAGCTGAAAGAAGACAGAGGGTGGTGGTTGATGGGAAATGTTCATCTAGAGTTCAGTTACTAGTGGTGGACCGCAAGGACCTATTTTGGGGTCACTGCTATTTGCCATTTTTATAAATGATCCAGATGAGGGCATAGAAGGATGGGTTAATAGATTTGTGGATGACACACTAAGGTTGGCAGAATTGTGGATAGTGCCGAAGGATGTTGTAGGTTACAGAGAGACATAGATAAGCTGCATAGCTGGGCTGAGAGGTGGCAAATGAAGTTCAATGTGGAAAAGTGTGAGGTGATTCATTTTGGAAGGTGTAACATGAATGCAGAGTATTGGGTTAATGTAAGGTTCTTGTTAGTGTAGATGAACAGAGCGATCTTGGTGTCCATGTACATAGATCCCTGAAAGTTGCCACCCAGGTTCATTGATGGTAAGAAGGCATACAGTGTGTTAACTTTTATTGGTGAAGGGATTGAGTTTCAGAGCTATGAGGTCATGCTACAGCGTACAAAACTCTGGTGCGGCTGCACTTGGAGTATTGTGTACAGTTCTGGTCACACTATTATAGAAAGGATGTGGCAGCTTTCAAAAGGGTTCAGAGGAGACTTACTAGGATGTTACCTGGTATGGAGGGAAGGTCTTATGAGGAAAAGATGAAGGACTCGAGGCTGTTTTCATTAGAGAGAAGAAGGTTGAGAGGTGACTTAATTGAGACATATAAAATAATTAGAGGATTAGTTAGGGTGGACAGTGAGAGCCTTTTTCCTTGGATAGTGATGGCAAGCACGTGGGGACATGCTTTTAAATTGAGGGGTGATAGATATAAGACAGATGTCAGAGATAGTTTCCTTACTCAGAGAGTAGTAGGGGCATGGTATGCACTGCCTGCAACATCAGTAGACTAACCAACTTTAAGGGCATTTAAATGGTCATTGGATAGACATATGAATGAAATATCACAACTGCAACATATACAGTTCATAAGGGATTCGAGTTGAATGTTAGGCACCCTACCACCATCTTGGCCCTTCCTGTGCACTAGACTTTGAACTAGAGAAAGGGAAGAATTAAGTGGGATGAGGATGGATGGTGTAGCTGTTAGTGCTGGTGCAAGTGGAGAGATGTGGTTAGGTATCCTGAGTGAGTAGGCAGTGCAAAGGGTTTGTAGGATTAGTCACCTGGCAGGATTGAATGGGTAAGAGCACATGACTGACCATGTTGCAGGCAATAACTAAAGTGATAGGGCACATCATCCTCCCGTTCATTAGACATTCTAACAAGAAACCATTTCTTTTCCTTTCAGGCATCAAGGAACACAAGATACTACAACTCAGAGATACCCACAGCCCTCAGGAGCCTTCCTCCAATCCCCTTCCCTCTGACTTTATCTCCTCTCTCAATTCCACCTCCTGTGGTGTATTTACTATCCCTTCTGACTTTCCGCTGTCTGATGCTGAATGTTCTGTACTCAGCAAAGGTTCAGTTTTATCCCTCTGTGTCCCCACCGTAATGAATTTTAGACATGACATGATGAACTCTTCTTCTGTCGCTTTTGCCTTTGTACCCATTTCTTTGGATAAAGTCCTCTCCCTGTCACACACACGCCTTCACCCAGCTCCAATACTCTCCCTCCACCTGGACCCCTCCCTCTGGCCATTTACCCACACTCAATCTGTTCATCAAGAACTGTCAACTGCCATTGGTTGCCTCAATTTCTCTGCCTCCTCCCCCCCCCCCCCCGCTTACTCATACCAACCTGCCTCGATCTGAACTGACTGCACTCCATGCTCTCAGATCCAATTCTGTCTTTGATATTATGCCTGCTGATAAGGGTGGTGCTGTTGTTGTCTGGCAGACTGACCTCTACATTGTGGAGGCTGACTGCATGCTCTCAGAGACCTCCTCCTAGCTCCCGACACAGAATATCAGGCCATTATGTCCACTACGGTCACTAACCTCATTTCATCTGGTGATCTCCCCACCACTGCCTCCTAGCTGATAATCTCCCAACCCTGTACAGCCCATTTCTACCTCCTTCCCAAAATCCACAAAGATGACTACTGGGCAGACCCATTGTTTCGACCTGTTCTAGCCTCACAGAACTCATCTCTTCCTACCTCAACTCAATTTTTTCTCCCCTTACCCAATCCCTTCCCACTTTGGTCTACGATTCTTCTGACATTTCATGTCAGTTTCAGAATTTCCAATTTGTGGACTCTAGCTGCCTCCTCTTTACCATGGACATGCAATCCCTTTACACATCCATCCCCCTGCAGGATGTCCCTGGGCTCTCTGCTTCTTCCTGGATAAGAGACCTGAACCGTCCCCATGTACCACCACCCTCTTCCACCTGGCCAAAATCATCCTCACATTGAACAACTTCTCTTTAAAATCTTGTTAATTTCTTCAGGTCCGAGGGGTTGCCATGGATACCCATATAGGCCCTAGTTATGTCTATCTCATTGTAGGCTATGTGGAAAATTCCTTGTTCCAGTCCTACTCTGGCCTCTATCCTCAGCTCTTTCCTTGACATATCGATGACATCATTGGTGCTGCTTCCTTCTCTTGTCTGTAATTGGAAATGTTTATCTATTTTGTTTTCAATTCCCCCCACCACCACCACCACCTTCACTGGTCCACCTCTGACTCCTCCCTTCCCTTCTTCAACATCTCTGTTTCTGTTTCTGGGGGTCAGCTGGCCATCAATATCCACTACAAACCCACCAACTCCCATAGTTACCTTGACTAGGTGAAAGTGAGTACTGCAGATTCTGGAGATTAGAGTCAAGATGAGAGTGGTGCTGCAAAAGCATAGCAGGTCAGGCAGCATCTGAGGAGCAGGAAAAATCAGCATTTCAACAAAAGCTCTTCATCAGGAAGCCCTCCGATGAAGGGCTTTTTTGTTCCCTGGCCAATACCTCTGACTCAGGCTTGCTGCAGTGCTCTGTAACTTCAGCATAAATTGGAAGAACAGCATCTCACTTTTTGCTCCAGAACTCAATAGCCTTCTGGACCTAATAGCATGTTCAACAATTTTAGGGGTGGAGGGCATATTCTTATCCCAACTCCCACACACTGGACCTTGTAATCACATGGGCTGCTACACACACTATCCATTGTCAGTTCTTTAAAGTCCCCATTAATAGCTATTCATTCCATCAGATGGACCTTAACCACTCCTTTGTCTGTCCAACTGTTCTTCTCTCCCTTTAGGCTCTATCTCCAACAATCATTTACTCTGCCCCCTCCCCCCCGACCATCTTCTGAATAAAGATCACACTTTTCCTAGCTACCATCAGTTCTGAGGAAGGGTCACTTGACTCAAAACCTTAATTCTGATTTCTCTCCACAGACGTTGCTAGACCAGCTGAGCTTTTCCAGCAATTGTTTGGGGTGGAGCATGAGCCTTGGTGGGAGACGTGTGCAGTAGCTGAGGCAGTGTGAGTTATATGTGGTAAAGAGAAGATGGTGCCACTTACCCTGGAGGAGCAGGGATGGTCATTGCCCTTCTGTGCACACCGCTGGTCACTCCTTTAGACAGCTGAGACCACACTGACCTGGGTGACAACTTCAGATCAGTCTGGCATGGCCTTCCTCTGCACCACCATCCATCTCCTGGTCCCTGTTTGTAAAATATCTTACCAAATTGCCCTTGTCTGCCATGTCATGGACAAATACGATCAAACAAAGGCTGGCCATGCTTGACTGAGTGCTCAGTGCCCTTTTAAAGATGGAGCTGGCATGAGGGACCCTGGGATATCCCAGCAGTGGTGAATACCTCCAGCTATGCAAAATGCTCACATCTCAGGTGAGCATTGAATGAGCAGGCACTACAGGGATGTGGTCAGCAGTTAGTGAGGTAAATCTGTGGTGATCACGTTCAAAAACATGTTAGGTCCTTCCACGAAACTTGGCAAAAAAGTTTCACTCAAACTTGGGAAGGTACAGCACAAAGTTTCAGATTAATGACCCTTCATCAGATCCGAATAAACACTAAAATGTAAGATTTCTTAAACCACTGGAAGGGGTGGGCAAGAAGAAGAAGGAGAAGATTTTTGATTGGGTGGAGGTCAGGGGAGGGCAAATAATAAATTATTTCACGATGTACAGCCAGGAAGTGGCATTAGATATTGTGAAGAAACAAAGCTTGTGCCCAAATGAGGCACGCATTGATGTATAAGAAAGAGCTAAACATAACATGTAGAGATTAAAAAAAAATGAAGATCAACCTATTAAAACAAAGAAAACAAAAGAATAAAACAGATATGACAAGATGGAGGCAAAGGTTATGATCTAAAGTTGTTCACCACAACATTCAGTCCAGAAGGATGGAGAAGACTGAGGCAAAATATAAAGTGTTGTTCCTCAAGCTTGGGTGAGCTTCACTGGAGCAACTGAAAAGGCCACTGATAGTAAGGTCAACATGGCAGCAGCTTGGCAAATTCAAACAGCAAGCAACCAAAAACTCATGGCTGCATTTCTTTACTGAATGGAGTTTAACTCAGATTGCATTTGTTCTCCCCAGTGTTGAGGACACCTCATCATAAGCAATGAACACAATATACTGAATTGCAAGAAATAGAAGTAAAGCACTGTTTCATTTGGAAGTAATATTAGGAGCCTGGGACAGCGACAAGGGAGGGGAGATGAAAGGGTGAATAGACAAGGTCTTTTCCTTGGGGTGGGGGAGTCCAGAACTAGAGGGGATAGGTTTAGGGTCATGATTTGGAGATGCCAATGTTGGACTGGGATGTACAAAGTTAAAAATCACACAACACCAGGTTATAGTCCAACAGGTTTAATTGGAAGCACTAGCTTTTGGAGCACTGCTCCTTCATCAGGTGGATGAACGAGCGGTACTCCGAGAGCTAGTGCTTCCAATTAAACCTGTTGGACTATAACCTGATGCTGTGTGATTTTTAACTAGGTTTAGGGTGAGAGGAAAAAGATTTAAAAGGGACCTAAGGGGCAACCTTTTCACACAAAAGTTGGTGCATGTGTGGAATGAGCTGCCAGAGGAAGTGGTGGAGGCTGGTACAATTACAACATTTAAAAGGGATCTGGATGGGTACATGAATAGGAAAGGTTTGGAGGGATATGGGCCAAGTGCTGGCAAATGGGACTTGATTAATTTGGGATATCTGGTCAGCATGGACAAATTAGAACAAAGGGTCTGTTTCCGCGCTGTACATCTCTATGACTCTATGACAGGTGATGTATCTCTAGGTTTGCACAAAAAGATGTCATAGACCATAGGTTGATAGTGACTGAGGAGTGGGCAAGTGAGTCATGTAGCATGTAGTCAATTGAAAGCTGAAAGGAGGGAGTCGGGTACGTTGTGTTTGGTGGTTACATCCAGCTGGACCTGATAAAGATGAGGGAGGATGATCCATTGAATACAGATGGGAGAAAAAAATGCAGTACATTTGCCAAAAATAGACCTTTCTTTGATATATCTGCTTCAGAGATATTGCTGCCTGCTCACATTACTCCTTATAAAGTAATAATGTATTCTTATGTCGAACTGAAGGATGTATTGGGGGAGGTTTCAGAAGGTGTACTTTCATGTTCGTGTAACAAGACAGGCATGGGGCTATCAAGGCTGGCAATTTCTAGACAGAATTTTGGTGACCATTCTGAACAGCAGTTGTCAACTATGTTTCCATACTTTATGAATAGTTCTGCCTAAAACCACTTAATATTGGCCTTAAAAGTAGAGCATTGCAAAAGAGAACAGTTGGTATGCATTAGAACTTTCCTTTGAAAAAAATCAAATGTTTTAAAAAGCTACATTTTAGCAGTTCATTTGTTATGTTCTTTGCAGATAAACACTGAATAAAAACATGGGCAGCTGCGATTCTCAAAAAATCCATCAGGTCATCAGAAAATCTTTGTGGTTTGGGTTTATGCAGAACCAATAGAGAAAGAAGGAATTCATTCTATCAGCCGTTCATTTTCTTTCCAGCTCTTCTGATCGGTTTTGACAGCCTGCAGTTGTGCCTTTCAACTAATCTGATTAGTTTGTGTTGCCAACTTTTAATCCCACTGGAGAAAGTTAATTTCTCATATAAAATACTGACAAGCTGACATACAGGTTGAAAAGCTTATTATCGGATTGAAAAGCTGATTGTTGGCTTATGAAGCAGAGAGCTGGCAAGTCTGAGAAAATATGGACCTGTGTATGTGATAATTCATGCAGTGGCATTTTTCTTCCTGTAACAAGAGAAGGACCCATTCAACTGTGTAAACTATAGTCATTTACCTCATCAATGGGGATTTGAAAATCTTGGTGAAGGTGCTTGGATGGAGATTGGCACGGTTCACAAAGAAACCTTTTCTCTACCGATCAAACAGGATTGATTGAAGACAGGTATTTAGTGAGATGCTATGATGAAAATAGCACTGATTCTGCATGAGATTGGATTGTGAGATGCTCCAATGGTGAATCAGTGCATCATAGAAGGCTTGTAATTCGATCAAATAGGACTTCCTCTTTAATTCTGCGGATAGATTCCTTCCAGCTAAAATCGCAAAGTGGTTGCATTGACTTATCACTTGTTGTAAGTGCAATAGACCTCATGGTGCTCAGCCAGGAAATACAAGTCATGTCTTCCCATTGACATCTTTTCCCGGATTGAGTGAGGAGCATGAGTTGGACATGGAGCAATACCTGAAGATATGCTCACAGATATAAAGTCGACATTCTACATCTCCATCTGATTGTGCACATTACGGTGCCACATCAAGTACAGATCATAGCAACTCAAGACTGGACATCCATAAGGCACTGTGGGCCATCAATAGCAGGAGAATTTTACTCCAGCAAGTTCTGTAGCCTCATGGCCTGGCATATCACTATCTCAACCATTAAGCCAAGGAATCAACCCTGGTTCAATGGATAGCATGCCAGGAGCAGCACGAGACATATGGAAAATGATTTGTCAAGCTAGTAATGCTACCAAACAGTTCACCTTGCACCCCAAATGGATAAGCAGCAAATATAGAGTTAAGTGATCCTACAATCAACAGATTAGATCTAAGCTCTGCCATCCTGCTATACATAGCCATGAATGATGGTGGACAATTAAACAACTCACTAGAGGAGGAGGAGGCTCCACAAATATCCTCATCCTCAATGATGGAAGAGACCAACAAATCAGTGGGAAAGTTAAGGCTGAAGCTTTCATCCCAATCTTCAGCCAGAACTGCAAAGTGGTCCCCAGCATCACAGATACCAATTTTCAGCCAATTTGATTCACATCACATGACATCAAGAAATGGTTGGAAGCACTGGATGCTGCAAAAGTTATGGGTCCTGACAACATTCCAGCAATAAATAGAAGACTTGTGCTCCAGAACTTTCTGTTCCCCAAGCCAAACTGTTCCAGGACAGTTACAGCATTGGCATCTACCCGACAATATTGCCTAGCTATGCCCTGTACACAATAAAACGCAGGACAGATCCAACTGAGCCAATTCCCAACTCATCAGTCTACTGCCAATTATTGGTAAAGTGATGGACGGTGTCATCAACAGTGCTAACAAGCAGCACCTGCTCAGCAATAACCTACTCAGAGACACTCAGTTTGGATTCCACCCAGGCCACTCAGCTCCTAACCTCAAAACAGCCTTGGTTCAAACATGGACAAAAGAGCTGAATTCCAAAGGTGAGGTAAGAGTGACAGACCTTGACATTAAAAGTGGCATTGAGAAACTGTAGCAATACTGGAAACAGTCAGTATCAGGAGGCAATCTCTCTGTTGGTTGGAATCATACTTGGCATATAGGAAGATGGTCACAGTTTTGGAGATCAGTCATCTCAGCCTCAGGACATCACTGCAGGAGTTTCTCAGGGTAGTGTTCTCAGCCCAAACATCTTCAGCTGCTTCATCAATGACCTTCCCTCCAGAAGTGGGGAGGTTCGCTGATGATTGCACAATGTTCAGCACCACTCACAACATCTCAGATAGTGAAACAATCCATGTTCGAATGACATTTGGACAATATCCAGGTTTGGGCTGACAAGTGGCAAGTAACATTCATGCTCCACAAACTCCAAGCAATGACTATCCCCAATAAGAGGCAATATGATCACTGTCTCTTGACATTCCATCTCGTTACCATCACTGAGATCCCCCATTATCAACACCTTGGTATTATCATTGCCCAAAGACTCAGTGGATTCACCATGTAAAGTAGATCAAAGTCTAGGAATCCTGTAACAAGTAACTCATCTCCTGACACCCCAAAGCCTGTCCATAAGTTAGGTGTGTGATGGAATATTCCCCACTTGCCTAGATAAGTGCAGGTCCAACAACACTCCAAGAAGTTTGACAACATCCAAGACAAAGAAGCCCACTTGATTGGTACCACATCCAGAAATATCATATCCCACTACCATCACCGCTCAGTAGCAAGATGTAGCTATCTGCAAGATGCACTGCAGAAATTCACAAAAAGTCCTTATCGCCTTTCAAACTCATGACCACTTCATCTAGAAAGATGTGAGAAGCAGATACACAGGAACATCACCAAATGCAAGTTCCTCTCCAAGCCACTCACGTGTTACTGTCTGTCCTTCTGTTAACTACATTTCTGAGTGTTGATTCGTCCACAGACTTTGAAATAATGGTCCCCTATTACCAAATTCAGGTCCATAATACCAATGATGCCAATACCACTGAGAAACACCTGGGTAACCATGCCTCCTGTCTGAAAAACAATCATTCATCACTACTCTGTGTTTTCGATCCCTCAGCCAAGTTAATATTAATTAATTAATCCTAATAATGATACTGTTTGGACAATCAATGGTCAAATGGAAAATGCAAAGTCAAATCCGCGCACCCAGCATCTGATATGTTTTTATTCATTTATGGGAGGTAGCTGTTACTGACTGGAAACCAGTTAGGATTTTCCTGACAATCAGCAATAGTTATTATTAAACTCCTATTTCCAGATTATTATTGAATAGAAATTCCATTGTCTGCCTTGGCTTGATTCAAACCCAGGTCCCCAGAATATTTACTTGGTCTCTGAATTAATAGTCCAGCAATACCTCAGCAATGCTATTGTGGTGCGAAACGTGGTAATTAAGCTTCTAATAAAGATTCAATTCAAATCTCCTGGCATTATCTTCCTACAATGGAAAAATAACTAGGAAGGAAATGACCATTTCAGAATATGAGCTCAGTGGCTCAGTGGTTAGCACCACTGCCTCATAGTGCCAGGCATGCAGGTTTGATTCCAGCCTTGGGTGACTGTGTGGAGTTTGCACATTCTCCCCATGTCTGCGTGGGTTCCTCCGGGTGCTCTGATTTCCTCCAATGGTCCAAAGATGTGCAGGTTAGGTGGATTGGCCGCGCTAAACTGTCTATAGTGACCAGGAATGTGCAGGTTAGGTGGGCTAGCCACTGGAAATGCGGGGTTACGGGGGCTACTGGTGCTCTTTGGAGGTTAGTGTGGACTTGATGGGCTGAATAGCCTATTTCCACATGAGGGATTCTATGAAATATCAGAATGTAAGATAGAGAACAAGGGAATAAAAACAACATTCATTCAAATCAAAATAAAATCACATGCTGCATGGACAATTAGATAGTGTCTCTTTGCTTAAAAAAAAGGCATGAGTAACAAGAACTATTGTCTTAAATATGCTAAGTTCATAAGTTAAAAAATATAGCACCTTTTTTGTTCCTCTCTCTGCACAAACCAATAAGCTAAGCATGAAAGATGGTGCAATTTGCCAAACATAGTCGTGGCAAGGAGTTGGAAGAAAAGAATGCAGCATGTAATGGTTGACTGCTTATTCCATCCCTACCCCTTACACTGTGATGCAATAAATGTAACACACAAGTTTATGCGTCTTAGAGTTATGTGAGTACAGGCTGGAACCGTAACACGAGAATGAAAATATTGTGCAGCTATCAATAGATGGTGTGTGTTTGTGTCTTTACCTATATCTCCAACAAGTATTTGAACCTTGGCTTTATCTGGTGCCAACTTGTTCTACTTCCCATTACACTGTCTCTGCAAAACAGTCAAAGTTATCAAAAAGAATCACACAGTCTACATTGCAAGGCTTCAATAATTTATTTTCTAGCTGCCATTTCCGAGCCCTAGCATTGCCACTGACTATTTGCAGCTTCACTGAGCTTAACCCACCAGGTCTCCTGTACAAGGACTTTCTGGTAAATCATTCCACAAAATAATACATGAACAATTATTCCCACAGATGCATGTAATAGCACCTGAGGGAAAAATCATAAGTAATTGTATTCAGGGAGGCTTTCATTTTGACCTCAACGAACAGAACTCATGGTCATAATTAATTAAAATATAGTCTGTAATCGAAGCAATCCGCAGACCAGTTTACTTTATAATAATTGGAGCCACTATTGATATTCTTCATAACTGTCATAAACACCTGCTCATTAAAATATCACAATATTGTTTCCATATTCACTGTCATGGTGATATTTCACATTCACAAGAACAAAAACAAAATAATATGATTCATCTAGCCTAGGACAATAGGATGTTGAAACCCCTGCTAACAGGGCATGTATTGTATGTCAGTAAAATTCTGCTTTCCCATTAAATAATGCAGATTAAAAAAAACAGCTTTAGCGTCAGAACTGCTGTAAAACTGTTTCTTTTTCAATTTTCACAGGAATGCTCTACATCAAAGGGGCCACAGACTTGTCATTCTTAACACGTGATGTTATTGTAGCTGTCACTAAACCTAAGAATTCACACTACGATGAAAAATAGATGTACTTTCTAAGTAGTAAGCAATGATTGCACTTTGCAGAACAGTAACACAGTCCTGTGGTTTTAATGAAAAACTGATCCAGTCTTGCAAATTGTGATCTTGTCAGAAACCTGTACTTTATACTTGTTTTCTAGTTCTGAAAGCCAACAAAATTCTCTCATATATGACACATATTGCCTCATGGCTTCCATTCTTCCTTCAAAGCAAGAACAAAACCGCTCGGACCAGATTTCGCTGAACCGGGGCATTTTGTGTCCTGCTTTGTTCATTAGACTTGCTTCTCCATGTTTAGGTTTTGTCCTGTAAGTTGTTGGAGTTGTGAGCTGATAATAGCACAGAAAAAATAACAGGGCATCTGAGAATTGATAAACAAGAGGACAGGGAGTCTATCTTCTTAAGCAGTGTGGTTTAACGATTGGGAAAGAAACTAAAGAACGACTGTAGAGAATGAATTGTAAAGACTAAACTCATGTCAAATCCAGTCCAGAAAAAGAAATAAAGAGTAGGTTGGCAAGATCAGAATAAAAGAGAGGAAAAGGAGACAAAAAGGAAAAGTAAGACTTTTTACATTTGATATTGGTATATCTGAAATTTTCTAAACAATTCTCAACTTGAAAATATTAAACTTCGCTCATATTTTTTACTTGCAGCCAGTAGAGGTTTATTGTTAGCTATGATCAATTCTCACAATGTAAAAAGGGTTCTTATGCTATTAATTATTAGAATTTCTTTCAATTGCAACTTTAATAGATGATTAATTTCCAAATATATGAGTTACATTTATCTCTGGTAGCTTGCGGCAATACAAAATTCACATAATATCTCTTCCTCATTACAAGTTGTTGGCCAGTTTGTGTATTGGTATGACTGTTCATGTTCACAGGATTTTGCTGTCCTTTAACATTTGGTGTAAGGTAAAATATTTAAGTAGATTTCTTGGTAGGGCTAAAGTCCTTGCTCTTAGACTAGAAAACACATCAATATGGCCCGAGCGAGTTTTTCACCATACAAACTTGATGCTGAAATATGACATATTAAATCCATTATAGATTATAATGGTTACTCTGGTCAGATCATTTCTCACAGTCAACATTCCCTCTATGTTGCTGCTGCCACTGTGATCACACTGTGATTGGCGTTGCCATGCTGATCATGGCATTAACTTCTGTTTCTGACCTCAGAGGCTAGTGCAGCCAGTAAGAAAATTAGAGGGAACATTGCTTGCAGTATACTGCATAAACTCGTGCAAGTCTCTAAAGCTGTCACTCTTGGTTCTGAAAAGTGCACAGTTTATCTCATATTACACTGCAAGGATTGCTATGGAGTCAAGTGGTGCCCCCACCCTTCATCCTCCCCTCTGACCTATCACCTCCATTCCCACCCCCATTCACCTATTGTCCTCTTTGCTACATTCCTCTACCCCCCTCTCTGACCTAGCACCTCCAACCCCACCCCTATTCACCTATTGTACTTTTTGCTACCTTCTCCCCAGCCCCACTCACCCCTACCTCTTCTCTGTCCAGCCTGGAGGCTCCCTGCCTCCATTCCTGATAAATACTTAAGAGGGAAATCAGGAGGGCAAAAAGGGGACATGAGATAGCTTTGGCAAATAGAATTAAGGATAATCCAAAGGGGTTTTACAAATATATTAAGCACAAAAGTGTAACTAGGGAGAGAATAGGGCACAAAGAAGGGCTTATGCCCGAAATGTCGATTCTCCTGTTCCTTGGGATGCTGGCTGACCTGCTGCGCTTTTCCAGCAACACATTTTCAGCTCTGATCTCCAGCATCTGCAGTTCTCACTTTCTCCTCAGAGAATAGGGTACCTCAAAGATCAGCAAGGCAGCCTTTGTGTAGAGCCACAGAAAATGGGGGAGATACTTTGGGTGGCACTGCTGCCTCACAGCGCCAGAGACCCAGGTTCAATTCCCGCCTCAGGCAACTGACTGTGTAGCGATTGCACATTCTCCCCGTGTCTGTGTGGGTTTCCTCCGGGTGCTCTGGTTTCCTCCCACAGGTCAGGTGAATTGGCCATGCTAAATTGCCTGTAGTGTTAGGTGTAGGGGTATGGGTGCGTTGCGCTTCGGTGGATCGGTGTGGACTTGTTGGGCCGAAGGGCCAGTTTCCACACTGTAAGTAATCTAAAATACTAAATTAATATTTTGCATCAGTATTTACTGTGGAAAAGGATTTGGAAGGTATATACTGTAGGGAAATAGATGGTGACATCTTCCAAAATGTCCAGATTACAGAGGAAGAAGAGCTGGATGTCTTGAAACGGTTAAAGGTGGATAAATCCCCAGGACCTGATCAGGTGTACCCTAGAGCTCTGTGGGAAGCTAGAGAAGTGATTGTGGGGCCTCTTGCTGAGATATTTGTATCATCGATAGTCACAGGTGAGGTGCCGGAAGACTGGAGGTTGGCAAACGTGGTGCCACTGTTTAAGAAGGGCGGTAAGGACAAGTCAGGGAACTATAGACCGGTGAGCATGACCTCGATGGTGGGCAAGTTGTTGGAGGGAATCCTGAGGGACAGGTTGTACATGTATTTGGAAAGGCAAGGACTGATTCGCGATAGTCAACATGGCTTTGTGCATGAGAAATCATGTCTCACAAACTTGATTGAGTTTTTTTGAAGAAGTAACAAAGAAGATTGATGAGGGCAGAGCAATAGATGTGGTCTAGATGGATTTCAGTAAGGCGTTCGACAAGGTTCCCCATGGGAGACTGATTAGCAAAGTTAGATCTCATGGAATAAAGGGAAAACTAGCTGTTTGGATACAGAACTGGCTCAAAGGTAGAAGAAGAGTGTGGTGGTGGAGGGTTATTTTTCAGACTGGAGGCCTGTGACCAGTGGAGTGCCACAAGGATCAGTGCTGGGCCCTCTACTTTTTGTCATTTACATAAATGATTTGGATGTGAGCATAAGAGGTACAGTTAGTAAGTTTGCAGATGACACCAAAATTGGAGGATTAGTGGACAGCGAAGAGGGTTACCTCAGATTACAACAGGATCTGGACCAGATGGGCCAATGGGCAGAGAAGTGGCAGATCGAGTTTAACTCAGATAAATGCGAGGTACTGCATTTTTGGGAAAGCAAATCTTAGCAGGACTTATACACTTAATGGTAAGGTGCTAGGGAGTGTTGCTGAACAAAGAGACCTTGGAATGCAGGTTCATAGCTCCTTGAAAGTGGAGTCACAGGTAGATAGGATAGTGAAGAAGGTGTTTGGTGTGCTTTCCTTTATTGGTCGGAGTATTGAGTACAGGAGTTGGGAGGTCATGTTGCGGCTGTACAGGACATTAATTAGGCCACTGTTGGAATATTGCATGCAATGCTGGTCTCCTTCCTATTGGAAAGACGTTGTGAAACTTGAAATGGCTCAGAAAAGATTTACAAGGATGTTGCCAGTGTTGGAGGATCTGAGCTACAGGGAGAGGCTGAACAGGCTGGGGCTGATTTCCCTGGAGTGCCAGATGCTGAGGGGTGCCCTCATAGAGGTTTACAAAATTATGAGGGGCATAGATAGGATAAATAAACAAAGTCTTTTCCCTGGAGTCGGGGAGTCCAGAACTAGATGGCATAGGTTTAGGGTGAGAGGGGAAAAATATAAAAGAGATTTAAGGGGCAACATTTTCACACAGAGGGTGGTACGTGTATGGAATGAGTTACCAGAGGAAGTGGTGGAGGCTGGTACAATTACAACATTTAAGAGGCATTTGGATGGGTATATGAATAGGAAGGGTTTGGAGGGATATGGGCCGGGTGCTGGCAGGTGGGACTAGATTGGGTTGGGATATCTGGTCAGCATGGACAGGTGGAACCGAATGGTCTCTATGATTCTATAAATGGCTTTTGCCCGAAACGTCGATTTTCCTGCTCCTCAGATGCTGCGACCTGCTGTGCTTTTCCAGCACCACTCTAATCTAAACTCTGGTGTCCCCCACTCTCAGGATGCCACTATCAAGTAAAACAAGATTCTATCTATCACACATATCAGTAATGTGGTCTGAGAATTTCAGTGCCAATGCGATGCCAGGTATGCAGGCCTTATGTCTTAACAACTGGCAAATTATATCAAACACCATGTTTCTTTAGCTTTTCACAACAAGGAAGGTTCAGACCCTATCCAACTCCCACACACTCGCAAAATCAGCAACATGGGGTCAAACAGTAGATGTGATTCTGTAATCGGACAGCATTTGTTGGATCAGCCTGTCTGGGAGTAATTAGCAACCTATTTCAGATTGTACTGGAAACAGTAGATAATAACATTCTTTGCAGACAGAAAGAACCTGTAAACCACTCAACCTGTTTCAACTCAGAAAAATAGGTGATAGCCATTCATCTGCTTATTTCTCATGGCAATGCCTTGGTCAATCAGAGTCAAGCTGTCTGGTTTGACAGTTAAACCAAATCTAGCTGAAATGACAGGGGTCAGTATCCCGTCACTAGGTCACCAGATATTTACACGTGGAAAATCCTTGACACTAATCCAGCTCCTTCAGAGCCAGCTGTCCGAGTGAACAGGATCTTTCACACTCCTGTTTATTTTTTTCTTTTCTTTTTTTCCTTTTTTTCTTTTTTTGTGTGTGTGCAGGTGTGAGACACAGTGAAAGACACAAGGTGCAAGAATCTTTATTCAAATTTCCACCACCAGGAAGGAAAGAAACACCCGAGTGGACACTCCTATTTATATTTATCAGCCAGAGCTCCCTGATTGGACAAGATTTACAGCCCCAATCATGGAACTCATACTCTATGAAGCCCAGCTGGGTGACCTCATTACAATCACCATATCCCTCCCCCTCTGAGTCCATGGACATGGGCCAGTTCTTTTTTTGTCGTTCCTCCCAGGACATTTCAGTAGCCGGTCAGGTTCCTCTAATTCTGCCTCTGATATGGGCAGTGTGTAATGCACAGTAACTCTCCTCTTGCATCAGATGAAACTAATTCTCTTCTTCAGCCAGCAAAGACATCAAGGTGGCAATTTCTGCTGTATTCCCCTGAGATTCTGAGGTATCTTCAACATTTGATGGAAAGGGAGAAGCAATGGGTACTGGAACAGTCAGAAAGGCTGTCGAGGAGCTGGACACATTTTGCTCGCACACCATTTGCGAGTTTGCAGCTTTCATATGTCCATGTGCTTGTTCAGGACCGTCTTACCTACCCAATCTTCACACATCACTTACCCTGACCTTGCGTCGAGCATGCCTCTTTCTCATGCATAACAGTTCTCATGGTCCCCACACCAAATTGTGTCCCCTGCAATAAACTGCATCTCTTGTCCGGAGGAGTCTTGTGTTCAGCAGTGGCATTCCTGATGCCATTTCACCCTTCTCCCAGATCTGGGAAATTCAGATTTAACCTGGTGCAGAGTATTTTCTCCATTAGCAACTCTGCTGGAGATGTCTCTATAGTTGCATGAGGATAGTCTTATAATCAAATAGGAACCAGGACAGTTCTGCATCTAATGACGCTGTAGGCTCTTTTTTAAAGCATGCCTTCAAAGTTTAGACTACTCTTTCTGCCAGACCATTGGATAATGGAAGGTATGGGGCCATCTTTACATGACAAATACTATTTAACTTTAGGAAATCCTCAAGTTTCCTGCTGATAAATGATGTCCCATTGTCTGTGACCAATATTTCTGGGAGTCCGTGTATTGCAAAAGATGCATGCAGTTTTTCTATCATCATCCCTGTGTTTGACGAATGAACTCTCTGCATGTCCAACCACTCTGTGTGGGCATCCACAGTAACTAACAACAGTGAGCCCAGCAAAGTGCCTGCATAGTTGAGGTGTAATCAAGTCCCTGGATTACCCAGCATTCCCATGAATGTTGGGGAACTTCCGGAGGTAATTTTTGTCCTTGTTGGCACTCAGAGCACTGCTCCACTAAGGCACCTCTGCCTGCATCCAGTCGTAGCCACCTGAGATAATGTCTTGCCAGCATCTTCATTTTGGAGACCCCTGGATGACCCCAGTGGAGTTCAGCTAGTATCATATAGTGGCCTCTGCTCAGGCCAATCACACTTGCTCCTTATAATAAAATGCCATCTTCTAAGGTGATCTGGTCTCTCCATGTCCAAAAACATCTCAATTCTGATTGTGACAACCTTTGATTTCCCCCATCACCACAGCTGTTTCAGGTTTACCAGGACCAGATCTTTCTGCATACAAGTCTGATCATGTCAGCTGTGACTGGAAGTGTGTCCAGAAAATTTCAAACCATTATGCATTCTTCCAACAGCAGCACCACCGGTGGTGTATCTCCCAGTGGGAGGAGGCTCAAACCTTCTACATTTGCTACTTAGCCTCCCGGACAGTGTTCTAATTTATAATTATAGGCATTTAGTATTAGAGCCCAGTGCTGAGTTCAGCCTAAAGCTCTTGGCAGCTGTGCGTCCTCTTTAAGTAGACCTAGAGGGATTATGGTCCATTATAATTATGAATTTACATCCATAAAGATATTAGTGGAATGTCTTGATATCAAATATGACCACCAAACCTTCCTACACTGTCAGAGCATCTGTACCTTCTTGCATTAGCCAATGTCCTGGATGCATATGCTTTTGGAGGTTCCTCTCCATTGGGCCATCTATGAGCTAATACCACTCCAATTCCATGCGGGGAGCCATTGTGTGTCAATACTAGATCTCGCTTGGGATCATATTGTGCTAATATCTTAGAGGATGATAGCTGTTTCTTCACTTCCCTGAAAGCCATGGCTTGGCCACATGACCATTGTCAAGGCTGACTATTTTAGGAGTTGATGTAAAGGTGCCAAGATTGAGGCCTGGTTCTATATGAACTTTCTGTAATAACTCACCAGCCCAAGGAAAGACCTAAACACCAGCACAGATGTGGGAGCCAGGGCACCTTTGATCTTCCTCACTTTATGTTCCAATGAGGGTAACCCAAGCTTGTGAACTCTGTAGCCCAATTCAATCACACATTTTCCCTTCTAAGGCATACATCCAATTGGGAGAAATATCTAAGCATTATGTCCAAGTTTTCTAAGTGCTCTTTATTGGTCTTGCAGTCTGCCATGGCAGTCTCGGCTGTCTCTCACTGTGATGGCCCCACCCCAAAGGGGTGGTCTCAATTTGGTGTGATAATCTCCAGGTTTAGCAGTCTTCTCGTGATGTGAAGGTCTCATCAATGTGGATGTTTTCTTTAATGATAATTTCTGGGTTTCCCAGCAGCCTGGCATGATGATCTCGGCCAATCTCAGTGTGGAGGTCTCCTGTTGTGGCAGTCTTCTTCAGTGATTTCCAGGTATTCCACCATTTGCCATTTTAAATGGCTGAAGTGAACTCTGTTTTAATTCTTACTTTTTCAGAGAATCATAGAATCTCTACAATGTGAAAGCAGGCCATTTTGGCCCATCGAGTCCACACCAAACCTCCGAAAACCATCCCACCAAAGCCTCTCTCCCATCCTTGTAACCCTGCATTTCCCAAGGCCAATTCACCTAACCTGTACATCTTTGGACTATGGGAGGAAACCCGAGCACCCGGAGGAAACCCACACAGACACAGGGAGAATGTGCAAGTCAGTCAGTCGTCAAGGGTAGCATCAGCACTGTGAGGCAGTAATTCTAACCACTGAGCCACTGTACTGCCTTCTTATCTATGACTTCTGTCATTAATGCAGGTGTCTTGGTGCGGCAGCTTATAAAATTGCTCAGGCTTTTTGCAAAAGTACACGTGATAATAAATTGCTATCCTAATCCCTGTTATTAACCCTTCATCTTGATAACTGGTGAACTGAGGTAGACCTTGTAAAACCTTCTCCATTATCCGCTGAAAAACTGCACCGACTGACGATACCCCAAATGACAGACCCGCATATTGGTACAAACCCTTATGGGTATTAATTGTAACTTGTTTCTGGGAAACCTCATCTAACTGCAATTACAGGTATACAGGGCTCATGTCCAGCTTTGTGAAGGACAGCCCCCCTGCAAACTTTGCATACAAATCCTCTCTGTGAGGGACTGAGTATTTATCCTGCTGCAAAACATGGTTTACCATTTGTGTATAAAATCCCCACAAAGACAAACTGACCTAATGAGCTTCACAATTGGTACGACTGGTGCTGCCTATACCACAATCTGGATGGGTTTGATCATTCCTTTGCTTTCCATCCTTCTGATTTCTGCCTCTACTTTTGCCTATAAGGCAAAGGGCACTGGGCAGGCCTTGCAGTGTCATGGAATTGCTGCCTGGTCATGATGCAAGGAGGTGTGGCCTCCTTTGATAGATCTAAGACTTTCCTGAAAAACATCTGGCTATTTAAGTTCTGAGACTTCACTCAGGGAACCATTTTCTCACTGAAAAATGTTGAGCTAATCTCAATGAATTTTTCTCAGCCAATTTCACCACATCAAGCTTGGGCCCAAGCCCTTCACTACAATTAGTGGTGGCTGCTTCCCATAAGAGACTGGAACTGAAGTTGTACGTTAATCTGTAAAAGTACCCCAGTATAGATCCTCAATCTAACTGAGGTCTTGCATAAACTTAAAAGTTGGAGCACAGAGCAAATTTTGTTAAAGACTAGTTCTGTGAATGATCCCTGATACCACTGCTCTGTTATCGACCTCCATTGGAACTGGGTGGCTATTTAACCAGACATTTATTTTGATTGGTTCTGATTTGGATGTTGCTAATCAATTGTAGTGTTCCAAACCAGATGTAGGTGGACTTTTCAGGGTGTACACTCTCCTGGATACTGGCCTATGAGTTCTCTTACTCCATTTACATCTAGTGGGACTCTAGCTGTCTCTAGTCTGCATGCCGGCAGCAACTACAATGGCTTGCCAGCCTGGATACTGAAGAAAATATAACTGTTTGTCTGAAGTTTGGTTTTATTATGAAGTTTTGCTGACTGAGAGTCCCTTGGTTCAGAATATGTCCAGAGTGAGCCAATGCACTTACCTTCATTCAAGTGATATTCCCCAAGCTCAGTTGGACTGGTGAGGGTGTCCACTTCCATTGGAATACACTGCAACTTATATGCTCCATTTGCTGCATTTTTCAGTGATAATATCAGTTGTAGTGTCTGTTTGAAGTCCAGTTGGCTTCGTCTAGCAGACGCTTTCGCATGGTTACATCATTAATCCCATTTATGTCACCACTGAAGTAACTCCACAGATGCCAGTAACCCAGCACCAAGTCACTCTTCATTTACATGTGGAAAGTCCTTGACAGAGTGAACAGCATCTCTCACACTCCTGCTTTTTTCTAAAAGAAAAGCCAGAAACCAAACAATCTCAATAAACAATAAAGAAGAAACAAAAGACTTCAAAATAAACTCCGCCTTGAAGCAAAGACACCAAAAAAAATCAGTCTCCTCTTCCCTTCTCTTTGAAGAGCACAGTGCTTTCACTCTTTGACACTGATCTAGCTCTCTCAGAGTGAACAGCATCTCTCACACTCCTGTTTATATCCGTCAGCCAGGGGTCTCTCACCTGACCTGATTAACAGCTCCAATCAGGGAATACATATTCTATGATATCCAGTTGGCTGACTCATTACAATCACTACACTCGTGATTAACTGTCAATCGATATTAATGAGTGCATTCTCCACGGCAACACCTCTACCAATCAGAGTTCACTTGCCAACTAGTTAGCACTCTCCTCTCATGCAGTATAAGACTGTCTGTGTGGAGTTTGCACATTCTCCCCGTGTCTGCGTGGGTTTCCTCCGGGTGCTCCGGTTTCCCCCCACAGTCCAAAAATGTGCAGGTTAGGTGAATTGGCCATGGTAAATTGCCCGTAGTGTTAGGTGAAGGGGGAAATGTAGGGGAAAGGGTCTGGGTGGGTTGCTCTTTGGAGGGTCGGTGTGGACTTGTTGGGTCGAAGGGCCTGTTTCCACACTGTAAATAATCTAATCTAATCTAATCTAAAAAATGTTGCTTCTTCCTTTGAATTTGTATTCTTGAGAAATTACCAGATGAGTATAAGATGAAAGGTTTCGACCAAAATGTGCCTTTTTTCAGCAATAGTTCTGTACAACTAAATGGCTATTTGAATATTGAAATGCTCTTTAAGTTGTCATCATGCAGGCTAAGTTAGACTACCCATTCTCTTTAAAAGACGAGAATTTAACTCTATTTAATAATCCCTTCCTTAATAAATAGGCAATTATTGTCCACCAGATCAAGTGCAATCTAAAATCGAACATAGTCATGTTCAAAACTAACAACTATTCCTCACTTTATTAAAGAACTAAAGCTTATTTATTATCACTTCCAGTCCATTATCTCTGGAACCTAAAGTATTTATATTTCACACCTTCCCATTTCACAGCTGTGTTGCCTCTCAGTGACATCATCTAAAAATTCAACATCAAATTGTACAAAATGTATGGTGATAACATTTAGTTCCAGCTCAGCATCACTGTGACTCCTCCAGATTCTTTGTAACCTCAGTGTACTATTTGATCTTAACCTGAACTTCCAAATTCATATCCTGTCCATCATTAATAATAATAATTCCTATTTCTGTCACACTTTAATCCACCCACTGCTGAAACCTCAGCCCTGTTTTTACCTCGAGGCATGACTATTCCAATTTTTCTGGTTGGATTTCCATTTTCAACTTTCAGTAACCATCGGTTGATCCAAAACTCTGTTACCTTCATCTTGACTTGCACCAAATCTCATTCATCCATACATCTGTGTTCACAGCCCGAAATGGGCTTCTTGTCCAGCAATGCCTCAGATTTTATGATTACTGTAAATCCTCCAGCCCTGCAATCTACTGCGTTGCATCAATTCTGGTCCTTTATGCCCCCCCCCCAGAATTCAAAGATAAGGTGCCCCCCCCCCCCCCCCAGCCTGTCATGGCAGCCTCCAGACCTGGTGTCGCAACCTCCTAGTGTGGCAGGGTAGCATCCTCTTAGCCCAGCATGGCATCCTCAGACTAGCATGATGGTCTGAAGAGATCTCCCAGCCTTATGATTCTCAAGGCAAAGCCCAACTCAGACTAGAGCCAGGGTCGAGTGCCAGCGCCAGGCTAGGTGCCAGTGTGGCGTGGATTGGAATACTGGTTTGGATGTCTTTTTCTGCAATGCTGGAAATTTTATTTCTCTATTTTTTAAGATTTTGTAACCAAAGAAACTGTACCTGGGTACCTTTGTACCTAAGATAGTGCTGTAAGTGGTGGCGTATAAACTTTTCACTGTACTCATTGAGTATATGTGACAATAAAGCTAATTCATTCATTCATTCCTGACATGCTTTACTTCCTCCATTGTAGGCTGTGTTTTGAATTGTTTAGTACCCAGGCCATGAAATTTCCTATCTAAACCTTTCCATCTCTCTCCACCTTTAGGATGCTTCCTAAAACATATGGGATGAACCTTCCAATATTTTGGCTGTGTCATTTTCATCCAATTTCATGTGGTGAGATTTTTCATAAGCTTGTCGCAAATTCACCTCAGTAACTACCTACTCTGCCCATCTCATCCAATACTCACCCAATGTTCCCTCTGAAGATAGACACAGGTACTCGCTATTGCTGGGATACATTGGCATTCCTGATGCTGGCACTATGTTTAAAATGCCAGTGAGCACCTAGTCTAGTACTGGCAATCTGAAGCTGCCAAGCACAAGGGCAGACAATCACCTTGAATATGGTAGACAAGGGGAAATTGACATAAAAACCAGGAATTACTACAAAACCTTAGCAGGTCTGGCAACATTCAGATTGTCTCTGAAGGGGAGAGTCATACAGAACGTTAATTCTGTTTCATTCTCCACAGATTCTGACCTTCTCCAGCACTTTCCACTTTTATTTTAGTTTTCCAGCATCTGTAGTATTTTGCTTTTCAGGGGAAATTGACATTCCCTTTTGCAGACTGGCACCTGGAAACGCTGTTGGACGGG
The DNA here is from genome assembly GCF_047496795.1 of Chiloscyllium punctatum. Lineage (NCBI taxonomy): Eukaryota > Metazoa > Chordata > Chondrichthyes > Orectolobiformes > Hemiscylliidae > Chiloscyllium > Chiloscyllium punctatum. The sequence continues at coordinate 67,776,417 of NC_092740.1, forward strand.
ATGCTTCAGAGGAGGGATATCCTCTTCACCAAGGACCGGCAGAGGGAGCATGACATCAGACCCTGCTGGCCTGGTCTGAGCTTTCTACCCAGGTCAATACGGTCTTGGTAGTCTGGAAATATGTCGAGAAATGCAGGAAGATCAATCACTTTCTCTGCTGGACCAGTGTCAGTGCCACCACCTTCCCTCTGCTAACGCACACCGCTTCTACTTCTGTTTCTGCATCCACCTCCCACCAAAGATCATGCCCCACCACTCTCAAAAAATGCGACATCTTCACTCATTTACTGTCACCATACCCTCAACCTCTGACCTTGTTAACCCTGCAGAGTGCCTGTGTTGTCTATCTCTCACTCCCTCAGGAGATCTCACCATCTTCCCATCACCTGCACCAGCACACACAATTGCACCACCCAGTTTCATTGCATACAAGTCTTCATTTTTTTCATATAAGGTCAAACAAGCTCATTACAGCCCTGAAAGATGTAGGACAGGTGACGGGAGGGACAGATATTTATCTCCTCCCCTCTGATGAGGAGAGAATGTTGCCTGTCTTCAGCAAGAACTGGGACTAGTTGTGTGGAAACATGGAAACGTTCATGTCCCAGCAAACACATTAGAAGCATTTGTTCAATGAGTCTCAGGCTCAGCTTCTCCATCTTGGTGAAGCCACAAACAAGGGTGGCACGTTGGCTTAGTGGTTCGCACTGCTGCCTCACAGTGCCAAAGACCCAGGTTCAATTCAACCCTTGAACAACAGTCTGTATGAAGTTTGCACATTCCCCCGATTTCTACATGGGTTTCCGGCCCCCACAGTTCAAAGATGAGCAGGTTAGGTAGATTGGCCATGCTAAATCACCCATGGTGTCCAGGGTTGTGCAGGGTCAGTGGATTAGCCTTGGGATATGTAGGCTTACAGGGATTGTGTAATGGTGGAGTCTGGGTGGAATGGTCTTTGGAGGGTTAGTGCAGACTTGATGGGCCAAATGGCCTGCTTTGACACTGTGGTGATTCTATGATAAACATCCCTTTCCTGGCAACCTTCCCCATTAACCCCATGACATTGCATTTCTGCAAATCCACATCCAAACCATCCAAACCATCCAACTCAGCCTTCAGCTGCCTACATTATCACTCCAGACGCAGGCATTTCATGTGAACATGACAGATTTAATAGTGCACTGTCCCCCCACACCTCTTCATGGTAACCAAGGTGATGTTCCCCCCAATTGGACACCTTTCCCTCCCTTGGTCTAACATTTCCCCTGCTTATGTATTGAGTTGACTCTCTTCAGTATTGTAAACCCTTCTGCATTCAAGTATTTTGAGTCTGATCCCACAACTAACTGACCTCCTGCAGCAATAGTTCAAAATAGCACTTTCTTGACTTTTAGTGGATGGACACCCAAGTAGGAAACGCCCTCATGTGACTTAGCTGGACAGCAGACCGAGGCTGACATTTGTACAGCTCCCTGCTGTGTTCCTTCAACTGTCCAGACTGACTGCACTGGATTTGCTGTCCGTGACCCACTCCAAGATTGCAGAGTTTCAGGTCTCCTGATCCTAACCACCCCAACCAGGCACATGACTGTGACCAAACCCCTGGATAGAAATTAGAGAGTGCTATTGGCTAACTGTGCCAGACCTCCTAACTGAAGGATATCTTCCTTGACTTGACTGAGGATTAGACTTTGAGATGTGGCTGTTTACTTGCAAAACATGTTGTGTATTTGAAGTGCACACTATTGGCACATGTACGGGTGCGATACTGTCATAGCACTGTGTCATTCAGCAATGTGGCCACCAACTTGACTGATGACAACTGATAAGCATGACAAACTGGCTGCCTTTGTGTCTGTATTACACTTCAAGACAAGACAGAAGTCCCATGAACTGGCAATCCAAGGCAATGTAGGGCAGAGATACTGGGAGCATCAGGGTAGTGACTGCTAAGAGGGCAAGGGACCAATTAAGTTGTAGCCTGGTTAAATGTGTGAGTGGATAGCACAGTGTCCTTGCAACAGTATTGCAATGAAAAGAGCTGGTATATTCAAAGGTGTAGGAATGAATTGCAGAAGCATACTAGGTAGATTGGAACTATACCATGTTAGCACAGAGAAGTGGGCATTTAGCAAATGCCAAGATCAATGGAATGTGGGGGCATGCGCTGACTGATCATGCAGTATACCTGAGACATTGATGCCAGGTGTCAGACTGGAGGTCTCCAGGAGCAAGTGGAGACTGAACTCGCCAGGAATCCACTCAGGCTTTCCATAAGACAGAAAGACATAGGAGTAGAAATGAGGCCATTGAGTCTGCTCCGCCATTCAATTATGGCTGATAGATTTTTCAACCCCATTTTCCCACCTTTTCCCTTAACCTTTGATCCTCTTGATAATCAAGAATCTACCTATCTCTGTTTTAAATATATCCAGTTACCTGGCCTCCACAGTCTTCTGTGACAATGAATTCCACAGATGCACCATTCTCTGGCTTAAGAACCTTCTCCTTTACCTCAGTTCTAAAGGGCCTTCCCTTTACTCTAACGCTGTGTCCTCACTTTCTCACCTCTCCTGCCAATGGAAACATCTTTCCAGTGTGCAATTTGTCCAGGCCATTCAGTATTCGGTAAGTTTCAATCATATCCGCCCTCACCCTTCTAAACTCCATCGAGTATAGTCCCAGGGTCCTCAAACATTCTTCATATGTTAAGCATTTCTTTCCTGGGATCATTTTTGTGAACCTTCTCTGGACCTGCTCCAGGGCCAATACATCTTTCCTAAGGTGTGGGGTCCAAAATTGCTCAAAATACTCTGAATGTGGTCTGACCTGAGCCTCATAAAGCCTCAGAAGTACATCCCTGCTTTTACTTCTAGTCCTCTCAAGATGAATGGTTTTATATCGGGAATTCTCAACATCTACTTTCAACATGACAGAAGGTCGAGTAGGATAGTGCAGGTTACTAAGACAAGGTGATGTAAGAATAGGCTATTAACAAATGTTTTACAAAGTTTCTTGTCGTTTACTAGCAAGAATCTTGTCTCCACGTCTGAGACTTGGTTGGAAAATGCCACTTCTTGGTCTCGATGTTAAGAAAGGCCTCACTTATGCCTCATGCCATTGTCTCAAATCTCTCACCACAGCCCACATAGTTCAGGGCCTGCAAACATTTTACTCATTGTCCCTGACCAAGTTTTTGGTTATCTGTCCTAATATCCGTTAGGATGGCTCAAATATTATCAGATAATGCTCGTATGAACCAACTTGGGATGTTTTACTACATTAAAGGTGCAATATAAATGCAATTTGGTGCTATTAATTCTTCCAGCTCGAACACAACTTTAACTTATAGTGGGAAACCTACTCCCAGGAACAGAATTCAAGGAATAAAATGATATCCGTCACTGCTGTATATTATCTTAAGCATAAATCATGATTGACTTTGTGTTTTATCATCTGTGACAATATGATACTTTTTTTTCTGACTGCATCTGTGAATAAAAAATGCACAGTTAAATATGTATGCAATGCAACTGGAAAAATGTTCCAGTCAGTGAGTTCAGATGCATTGAAATTAGATTGGGAGACTTCCAGCCAGTAGGAGATGGTGAGCTGCAGAAATGATTTCAACAACTCAAATTGTTCAGTTCTGGTTTATTCAGATCCATTTGAAAAAGTTGAATTCTAGCCCAAATGACACATTTAATTAAGAAAACCAGTCTATTACATATGTGTGACATGACTTCATCAGTTACTTATGTCTGTTTCCTATATTAGCAATATCATTTTTTGATTTAACATTTGTTCTCTGCATGAGTGCTATATTGATAAATTATGTGTCTTATAAATTAAAGAAACAATAACAAAATTGGCTGATGACACCAAATTAGGGGATCGAAAAACTGTAACAAGACTGTTCAACAGGATAGCAGGATAGGCACTTGCAGGTCCAGGTTGAAAAACGTTGAGAAATACAGATTGAAAAGACAGATCAGAAAATCAAATGCAGGTTAAATGGTAAGATTTGAAATGGTACAAAGAAGCAACGGGAATATTCATCAGTCAAAGTACCAATTGGTTAAACCATAAGAAAGGTAAACAGCACTACTGATTTGATAATTAGAGACGTAGGCCAGGAACACCTGCTGGAGGATAGGATGGCATCCTTCCATCGCACTGCAACATGAAAGGAAGGAGCCCTCTGAAATAACTGCCAGGGGCCGGTATCCTGTCACCCTTCACTTACAATTTCATAGTACACTGGCTGTGGCCAGCCAGCTCAGAGTCAATGCCTGAAGCAAGGAGGCTCTGAATTTCCTGTTTATACCTATTACCCCAAATCCACCTGTTCAACTATGTTTTTACTCACCTCTGGGGCTGGTGGGATTTCTACCAGGGTCTTTTGGTTCAGAGGCACGTGCACTACCACCGCACCACAAGAGTCCCAAAAAACCCTCACTGAGAATCTGGAAGTGTGTCACAGAGAAAGGTGATGGGTGAAAGTGTGGACAGCTCCGTCCCTGGGTGGTCTCGAACCACCAAACATCTGGTTACCAACCGATAGCACTGAGCCATTGCGCCATGGAGACTAGTGCGTCCTAGAATTCAGGGTTCGTCTGGGATTTGAACCCGGAACCTCTCGCATGTCTACAATGTACAATGCCCTAAGTGAGAATCATACCCCTAAACCAACAAACCATTGCAGGAAAAAGCAGACAACTCTAGACTCTCCAGTGAGATAAACCTATCCACACATATATACTGAACAAGCCTGCACCCCAAGGCACTCTACTAAAGCAGCAACGAGAGTCGAATGTGAACCCACACATGCAGAACACAATGGATTAGCAGTCCATCACTTTAACATCTCAGTCATCTCGTCTCATGAATCTCCTGTTTAAGTTTTTTTTTGAATGAACCATTCCACCCAGACTCCACCATTACACAATCCCTGTAAGCCTACATATCCCAAGGCTAATCCACTGACCCTGCACAAATCTTTATTCAGTTTCCACCACCAGGAAGAAAAGAAACACCTGAGAGGTCAACAGTCCAAAGGCAGAATATCCCCCACTCTGCAGAAATGTAGAGTTACAGGGATCAGGCAGGTGGTGGGTCTGGGTAGGATGCTCTTTGGAGGGTCAGTGTGGACTCAATGGGTCAAATGGACTACTTCTACACTGTACCGATTATATGAAATGGGGTTAACGATTTTTAAAAACTCCACAGAGACTGGTATTTATCACCAGGTTACCCTTTATCTATTCGTCCAGCTCCCATAGAGCCAGCTCTCTCAGAGTGAACAGGATGTCTGATATCCTTGTTCTCTTTTTTATCGAACCAAAAGAACTTCAAAAATAACTCCTCCTTACTGCAAAGAAACCAACAACAAAAAATCAGTCTCCTCTTCTCTTGAGAAGGTAGAGCCCTTCCCTTCACTCCACACTAATCCAGCTCCCTCAGAGGCAGCTCTCAGAATGAACAGAGCCTCTGACATTTCTGGGTTTTTTTTTCTTTTTTTTACTTTTTTCTTATTACCTCCACACTAAGGCCTAACTGTGGTAGTACTTATTTTCCCCAGCACCCATGTTGTGTGTGTGAAGGTGTGAGACACAGTGAAAGACACAAGGTGCACAAATCTTTATTCAGTTTCCACCACCAGGAAGAAAAGAAACACCTGAGTGGCCAGTGACAAGCACTGCCCTTCACATCAAAGGGCAATGCTGTGTGATCAAACAGTGAAGGGGAGGGTAGGGATTAAATCAAAATAGAGTTGGAGGGGGAAATAATGCATTCCACTCCCTGCAGCGCCCACCTCTCCCTGAACAACTCAAGAGTGTTGGTGGACACCACGTGCTCCTTCTCCAGAGACACTCAGGCTCTAACGTAACTGCAGAAGAGGGGCAGACAGTCGGCCCTAACGACCCCCTCCACAGCCCGCTGCCTGGACCTCTTGATGGCCAGTTTGGCAAGACCCAGGAGCAGACCCACAAGGAGGTCCTCAGACCTGCCTTCCCCCCTCCGTACCGGGTGCCCGAAGATCAAAAGCGTGGGACTGAAGTGCAACCAAAAACAGAGGAGGTGGTTTTTGAGAAAATCAAAAAGGGAGTGCAAGCACCCACACCCAATATATACATGGTCCACGGACTCCACAGCACCACAGAACAAGCAGTTGGGCTGGGAGAATCGCCGGTTTATCTCTGTCAGCCAGGGCTCCTTGATTGGCCCAGGTTAATAAACCCAATCAAGGATCTCATAGTGGATAAGATCCACCTGGTTCCATACAGGTTCCAGAATAAGATATACATTCAAATCAGTTGATTGATTGACAGCATGCCTGACCTGTAACTAAAGTCCACATGCCTTCCTTTGTCTAATAGCTCTAACACCATTGAACTCAAAGATCCTGGCTTTTGATCCTGGCTGTTGTAGGGCTACGAAAAATTGAGTTTGGGATGGGCTTGGAGTAGTCTTTGAAAGAGATGAGAATCTTAACCGAGTAGGAAGTGATGACTTGATGATCAATAGCAGATTGTCATTTGGAGGGATCCAGGAAAAGGCACTGGATAATTGGTATTCATCCTTAATGAGGTAGAAGTTATTTTGTCATTTGGCAACCATGCACCATTTGCCTCAAAATTTAATAATATTGCCGTTGGAACTGAGAGAACAGAGAGCAATATGGTGGAAGGAAGGCAGATTGGATTGGAAGACAGAAGCAGAAAGACTGAGAAAGACAATGCTACAATGACAGCATGTGATGAAAGATTTGAGAAAAGCTGGGAAGCTTAAAGGAAGTTATGTGTGAAAACTAAGAAGGTTGAAATTGGGAGAAAAAGTCATTGTCATTGATAGAGGTGGCTTCAGATCAAGAGAGAGAGCCTCGATGTCATGGATTGTGAAGAAAAGCTGATCAACCTGTGAAGTTTGGAATATTTTGAGATGGGGACATGAGGCAATCAAACTGTATAAAAGACAGGTTATTCAGAATCAAAAAAAGTGTACAATGAAGAAAAATTAACAGACAGAATTGGGTTGGCTGTTGAATGTCAAAAATAGCTTCACGTCAAAAACAAACTTGAACAAATCTCACAAGATGGTTATATTTGAACTGATTGCCTTGGACCCTTTTCAAAACACTTAGCCCAGGTCAAAACAAATAAATTCTGCAAATGCTATATAAAGCTAAATGAAGGCACATTTTTCTGGGACAGATGCTGGCTTTTAATCTTTGAAATTACAATATGAGATATAAAGGCCATTGTATTCTTTTAAAATGTCTTTCTGCTATTTTCACAGACAATAAATTACATTTAAGATAAATGACTCAAAGGTTTTGTGCTTAGAGCTGACAAAGAAACCTTTAACAAATCCATTAAGACTTCACACATAGTCAGTAGTTATTATAATTTTACTGTCAATGTGATTTTTCTGAAAGACTCAAAATTAAATCTTAAAAGTGTGATAGAATGCTCTCCATTTATCTGCATACATTCAAGACATTTGACACCATTCAGGACAAAGCAGCCCATTGACTGGCACCACATCCACAAACATCCGTTCCCTCCACTACTGACATGCAGTGGCAGCAGTGTGTACCATCTCGAAGACTTACTGCAAAACTTCACCAAGGGTTCTCAGACAGCATTTTCGAAACCTATGACCATTTCCATCTAGATGTACTTGAGAAGCAGATACAGCACCAACTGTAAGTTCTCCTCCAAGCCACTCACAAACTTGATTTTGAAGTATATTATCATTACTTCAGTATTACTGGTTCAAAATCCTGGAATTCCATCTCTAATGTTGAGGGTGAACCAAAACCAAATGGACTGCAGTGGTTCAAACAAGCAGCTCATTATCATCTACTCAAGGGCAACTAGGGGGCTGCTCGTTGGATGCTGCCTGAACTGCTGTGCTCTTCCAGCACCACTAATCCAGTATTTGGTTTTCAGCATCTGCAGTCATTGTTTTTACCTCCGTGGGCAATAAATGTTGACCCATCACTCGACTGATGCCAGTTCTTCAGCGAAAGGGGAAGACTTTTCGAGCTCTATGTCTCTAGCAATATTTGTCAATAGTTTGCAGTTCTCTGTAATGCAAGACTATAACAAGAACAGCTTGTAATTAGTGAGTGACATTAATGTAGCAAAATCACAGGAGCATTATCAAACAAAGTTTGACTCTGAATATATGAGCACAGACTTGATCAAACAGGTAGAATTTAAGAAGTACCTTGAAGGAAGGTTAGAGCCTAAAACCCAAAATGTAAAAGCATGGAAGCTAATGAAGCACTATCTAATTATGGGTGTTTGAGAATTGTGTAGCAAGTGACACATACCAGAAGCGAATCACCATCACTTAATAACCACTCTTATTTTATGTCTACAATGCACTTGCTTGTAGTTACATTCAACTTCATAAATGAACTTTTTATCAGTTGAGAGTAGTAAATCACTGATTCAACTCTAAACATTAGTCCTCTAATAGCCAGCCTTGCAGTCAATTACACTGTTCAAACAATGTCAGCATATATGTATTATTATTATTAATGAATGAATTATGCACAGAACCATCTGACCTCATTCTCTGTAATAATGCATTTTTTTGTAAACTATGTGCATGCAAATGACATCAATTTCAATAAATATTGATTAGGGCTTTGAAGGCAAAGTTTCTCTTCAACAATGACAATAACAATTGACAGGGAAGAGGTATTAGAGATATTATCACATTTAAATTGGATAAATCCCAGGTCTCGGTGAGGTGCATCCCATTCTATTGCGGGAAGCAAGATAAGAGACTGCAAAACCCTCAGATCAATTTTCAAATCTTTTCTCGACACAGGAGACGTATCAGAGGACTAGAGAACGGTACATGTCATACTATTATTCAAGAAGGGCATTAGGGATAAACCGAGGAACTGTAGTTCAATGAATCTAACATCAATGGGACGGAAACTTTTGAAAAACTTCTGAGAAACAGAAAAGTCTCCACTTAGAGAGATGGATTAATCAAGAAGAATCATCATGGCTTTTTACGAGAGATCATATCTGATAGGTTTGATTGAGATTTTTAAGGCGGTGACTCGGTGCATGGATGAGGGCAATGTAGTTATGTTGTCTATGTGGAATTCACTAATGCTTTTGATAAGCTGTTGCATGAAATATTGATCAAGAGCATAACAGCCCACGGATCCTAGGCATTAAGGCAAATTTGATCCAAATTTGTTTTAGTGGCAAGTAATGCTCAAAGGTTATTTTTGTGACTAAAAGCCTGTGTCCAGTGGCATATCACAACATTTGGTGCTTGTTTCTTTGCTGTTTGTAGTGCATATTGATGATCTGGAGACAAATGTATGAGGTTTTATTAGTAGGTTTTTTAGATAACATGCAAATTGATGGTGTGGTAAACAGGGAGTGGAAAGTCTTAGACTGCAGGATTATATAAATAGGCTGGTCAGGTAAGGTAAACAGTGGTAAATGGAATAGTGAGGTGATGCATTGTGGGCTGAATAGCAAGATAAGAGAGTTGACTGTTAACTGTAGCATCCTATGAACTGCAGAGATTGAGAGGGACCTTGATTTGTATGTCCATAGATCTTTGAAGTCAAAATGACACGTGGATAAGGTAGTTCAGAAAGCATTTATGATACTTGAGTTCTTTAGTTGAAGTCAAAAGTCTATGAGCAGGGAGTTTATAACAATTACTGTGCAGCTCTGGTCCCCACATTATAAGAAAGATGTGATTGCACGAGAGAGAGTACAGAGGGGATTCGCCAGACTATTGCCTGGGCTTGAGTATTTCAGCTATGAAATAGACCAGGAATGTTTTCCCTAGAACAGAGAAGGTTAGGGAGTGACTCTGATTTAGGTGTTCAAGAACATAGATAGGTAGACTGGAAGAAACTTTTTTTCTTACTAGAATGGTCAATAATCAGAGGTTAAAAAGATTTAAGGTAAGAAGCAGGAGTTTGAGGGGGTTAAAGGAAGAATTATTTCACCAACAGGATAATGGGTTTTGAGAACTCACTGACTGAAAGTCGCAGTTGCAGAGCTAGGAGCCATTGCAACATGCAAGAAGTATTTCAATGATTCATTGAAATGCCGTAGCATACAGGTGCTGGAAATGGAATGAGAGTCAATCGGTGCTTGGTGATTGGTATGCAAACATGGTAGGCCATGTGCCTCTTTCCATGTTCTCAATGCTGTGATTCTCATGATTTGTAATAAGTGACAGTACTCTGGCAGTCTGCTTTACATTCTGGCTAATTCTCCTCTCCACAATGGGAAAGAACATTAGCTGGCCTGTTAAATGTGTCGCTGACTTATTATCAGCACTTTTTCTCCATCACTCAAGACGAATTATATTATCGATACCAAATAAATAAATATTGCACCATACATTTTTATTTTAACTTTTAAGAAGTTGTAGAATGTTTTCAGTTTGGGGTACTCTCTCCTTTACTTACATGGATATTTCCTGTCCTGCCAGGCAAATCCAGAGGGTTAGATAGGGTGGACAGGGAGAGCCTTTTTCCAAGAATGGTGACGGTGAGAATGAGGGGGCATAGCTTTAAATTGAGGGGTGATAGATATAGGACAGATGTCAGAGGTAGTTTCTTTACTCAGAGAGTAGTGAGGGTATGGAATGTTTTGCCTGCAACGGTAGTAGATTCACCAACTTTAAGTACATTTAAGTCATCATTGGACAAGCATATGGACGTACATGGAATAATGTAAGTTAGATGGGCTTCAGATTGGTATGACAGGTCGACGCAACATCGAGAGCCGAAGGGCCAGTACTGCATTGTAATGTTCTATGTTCAGTGATATAAAATTGGGTCAAGTGGTCATCGTATGCAAAATAGTAGATTTCCTGTCTGTTGCCTTGATAGCTAGAGAAATAGGAAGCTTGAGTGTTTTCTTTTCCAGGATTCAGAACTAAAATATCCTTCACACTTGTCTGTTATAGCTCACTGTCACCCCCCTCTTCCACACAGGGTTGGAAGAAAAAGCATTGTTGTTTTCAATTGCTGTCCAGACTCACTGACCTCAACAGCACTCAACACACAGAATGTAAAAAAGACCAAGCCAGCTGTGGGCCTGTGTCCTTGGTACATACCAAGCAAGTAGATGACAATGTTGGCATCAGGTCAATTCAGTCACCAAACGATGTGCATCATTAATATTCTAGGAGAAAGTGAGGACTGCAGATGTTGGAGATCAAAGTCGAGAGTATGGTGCTGGAAAAGCACAGCCAGTCAGGCAGCATCCAAGGAGCAGGAGAATCGACCTTTCAGGCATAAGCCCTTCATCGGTGATATTCTACCTTCTGAACCTGAGCTTTGACTAAGTACAGCTCATCCTCGGTTTACAATACTTCATTGTAGCAGCAGCAGGTATGCCCAGAGACACAAAAATAGAAACTCCATGACTCATTGTGGAGTGAGCAATTAACAACTAATGTGTTGCATCTCCTACCAGAACTATTACGGAATGGTCATGTGGTAATTATGAGCTGGAGTTTAGACCACAAAGCAGGAGGACATTAAACTGGGTGGGGACTAGAAATAGTGGCCAATATATCAGTTTTCTGGCTTCAACTCACTCCTGCACGTAGAGGGTAATCAATTGGGCTACTGGGCTGATTAATGACCACCTCAGGCCACTTATCAGTGGGCGGTTAGGCTCCAAACTCATACAGGGGATGAATAACAGGCAGCCTCATAACAGCAAACAAACACTACACTGCACCATGGAATTAGAGCCCCTCCCTGCCTGGTTGGTTTTAACAAGTGATTGTAATGAGGTCAGTCAAGTGGACTACCTGGAATATTAATTCACTGACTGAGGCTGTTAATCAAGTCCAATCAGGGAGTTCTTGCTGACAGATTGAATCAGGAGTTGAGAGATCCTGTTCACTCTGAGAGCTGGCACTGAGGGAGCTGGATTCCCAGATGTAAATAAAGGGTGATTTAGTGACACAGCTCTGTGGAGTTATTTCAAACTACAGTAGAGTTCCATTCTGTGAACGGCAACCATCTTCTCCTCATCCCAACAACCGTGACTTTACAGCAAGGACTTTGTTTTCAATTTGAAATATGTTGCAGGATGTTTTCATTTTAGCTCTATCCTTCATTTACTTAGGCGTTTCCTGTCCTAAAATTCTCATGGCAACTGGTCATAAATGAGCAAAAAGCCTGTTGGTGATTATTACCTCCCACTGTCCCTCATCTGATGAAGTCTTACAGGTGGTCCCTGTTCTATGAACATTCAACTTATGAACATTTGCACTTTTGAACAAAATCCTATACATGAATATTATGTTAATGGTCTGCTATGTAAATATTTCCTTATTCTAATTAATAGCGATTTATCATTAACCTGTATTATGTTCAAACTTACATACAAATTGGCTTATGAATGTACTCAAAAGCAGAACACAACTTGCATGAAGCACTGTCAGTAGAAAGGGCACCCGATACTGCTAAAGTGCTGTGCAGTAATTATACCTTTCCATTGAAAATAACTATTGAGCATGTGCAAAAGAAGTTATGCTGCTGTGATATCTGATCACACACAACTGGAAAACATGCAAAAATACTGCAAATGGTGAAAATATGAAATAAAAACAGGAAGCGCTGCAGAAACTCAACAGCTCTGATAGCATCTGAGGAGAGAAAGCAAAATTAACGTTTTGAGTCCAATGACCCTTCTTCAGAAGCTCCAGACCTGCTGCCTTTCTTCAACACTTCCTGTTTTCATTTCACTTGGAACTAGTGTCTGAGCCTCCACAATTCCAGAAGGAGAGAGAACAAGAGAGAGAGGAAGATACAGATAGACAGACAGACAGTCCTGATGAAGGGCTTTTGCCCGAAACATCGATTTTCCTGCTCCTCAGATGCTGCCTGACCTGCTGTGTTTTTCCAGCACCACTCTGATCTAGACTCTGGTTTCCAGCATCTGCAGTCCTCACGTTTGCCTAGATAGACAAGACAGACAGAGAGACAGGTAGACATACAGACTGGAGACTTGAGAGGAGAAATGGCAGATTGAGTTCAATCCAGACAAATGCTAGGCAATGCATTTTGGATGATCTAATGCATGAGGTAAAAGGAGGTAAGGTTCAAGGAGATTCTAGAAGTAAGTTTTTTTTACACAAACGGTGTAAACGTCTGGAATGCACTGTTAGGGGGAGATGTGGAGATGGATACAATAGCAAAGTTTAAGAGGCATCTTGACAAAGACATGAATAGGCCAGGAATAGAGAGATACAGACCCTGCAGAGGCAAAAGAATTTTCGTTTAGGCATCATATGTCAGCACAGACTTGGTTAGTGTTCCTGTGCAGTACTGTTCGTTGTTATTTGTTCTTTGTGTATCTCTTACAATCTCTATATATAGTTATATTCAATAAAGCTTGTTAATGATAATTCACATCAGGGTAGACTTAATGTAACTACAGCCCTGGCAGCATTCTAACTGCTGTGCTGAGGATATGCGCTTCAGAACTAGTTGTGTCTCTGCCCAAGTTATTCTAGAATAGCTACAACACAGTCATGTACCTGCCACTGTGAAAAATCACCAGGTATGTCGGTTCACAAAAGGGAGGACAAACCTAGTCTTCATCATTTCTGAAGAAGGGCTTTTGCCCAAAACGCCAATTTTCCTGCTCCTCGGATGCTGCCTGACCTGTTGTGCTTTTCCATCACCACACTCTCGACCCTAATCTCCAGCATCTGCAGTCCTCACCTTCACCAAATCCAGGCTGGTCAATTGCAGCCACATCAGGAAGTTCTCAGGGCACTGTCTGGGCCTAAACATGTTCAGCTACTTCACCAATGACCTTAGCTTCATCACAAGGTCGGAAAGGAGGATGTTTGCTAATGGTTGCACAGTAGTCAGTTCCACTCACATTCCTCAGTTACTGAAGTAGCCTGTATCCAAATGCAACAGGATGTGAACAACATTCAGGGCTTGTGCTGATAAATGGCAAGTAAGATTTGCGTAATACAAAGTGCTACAGAATAGCCATTTCTAACAAAACTTTACATTTTATGCATTATGTCATTGAATACTCCCTGTCAAATCCTGGGTGTAACCATTTCAGAGACAGAAAAGAATACTAGGTGAGAGGAGAAAGATTTTAAACAAGGCATGGGGATAACTTATTTGTACAGAGAATGGTTCATGTGTGGAATACACTTCCAGAGGAAGTGGTGGATGTAGTTACAGTTGAAATGTTTAAAAGATGTGTGGATAAGTACATGAATAGGAAAGTTTTAGAGCGATATGGGCCAAATGCAGGCAAATGGGAACAGTTTACTTCAGCATTATGGTCAACAGGAACTGATTGGACCGAAGGGTTTGTTTCTGTGTTGTGTGACTCTATGACTTCTTTGGATGAGTGCAGCTAACAGACAAGAAGCTTTATTAAGCAACCTACTGTTTGGCACTTCACAGTATGTAACATCTACAATGCATTGCAACAACTCAACGCTGCTTCCTCAACAATGCCTCCCAAGTTGCAGATACAGAAGATAGATAGCAAGTGCAGGAAAAGCCACAACTCCAAGTTCCTTTTTAAATCAAACACCATCCAACCTTGGTAATTTATCACCTTTTTGTCATCTGTGCTGCATCAAAATTCTGGAACTCTTTAAATAACAGCATCATGAGTGTAATGGACTGAAATGGCTCAAAAACACTTTACAATTACCTTCACATCATTTGTATGTGGACACCTTTTTCTTAGAAATGGCCCACCTGTTTATTTTCTGCAGCCCAGCTGCAACAGAAAACAAATGCAGTGATGGTGAGTCTTCAGTATGACATCGTGGTGTAAGAAACGTATAACTGTGTCTTTTGGACAACATGTTCAAAAAGGAATCTTCAGAAACTGAAACACTTTCATTTTCTTTATCTGCAGGTGGTCTGTGATGTCAAGTGTAAAATTACTAATGCAGTTGCCAAATTCTTAGCATCTTCACATGAATCATACATACTAGCAAACTCAGCACTGGCACAAGCTGTTAACATGCACAGAAGCTCCAGGTGTTGGTTTTTAAGCAACCTATATGCATATTTAATTTGTTAATGATGATGGTTACTATGAGCCTATTGTATTTCCTGATTTTTTTTCGAACAGGACAAAGGAGATGCGTTGATCTTGACTTGTTGTGAATAATGATATGTGTCGACCTGTTCAGTTCCTGATCAAAGAAACTGCTGGCATTCATGGCATATGTTTAAGAAAGGCCAATTGCTGCTGCCTCATTAGTGTCTTAATGCACTGCAGACTCTGATTTCCTGATTTAAGTCAGATTGTCAGGTATCTCTGATTGAAGGCAGTGAGCCTCAGAGAAGCAAGGAAATCAAGAAGGTTGAATAAAAGCAGATAGTTAGATTCTTCTTAGTGACTTCAAGAACAGCACAGGCACAGCCTGATGTACAATAGGTTCCTTTGTAATCTGAAAATCAAATTTGAAGAATAACTGCATCTGGGCATCAATGGTTTAGTCAGTATTTAATGTCCATCCATATTGACCTTAAGAAAATGGGTGCTGCTTTCTTGCAAACCCATAAGTTGTAGGTATAACCACAACATGTTAAGAAGGAAGCTCCAGTACTTTTGACCCAGTGACGGTGAAGGAGTGACAAGAAAGATCCATGTCAGAATGGTGTATTTAGAGAACTATGGTATTTGCATCCCTAGTCCTCCTCAGGTTGTAGTTTTGGCAATTGCTGTGAAAAGAACCTTGGTGATATTCTGTAAATGGTACACATTGCTCTCACTTAATGAAGCTGACTAAGATGTTGATAGTGGGGTATTCAGTGATGGTGATACCATTGATGCTCAAGAAATGAACACTAGATTCCATCATTGGAAATGGTCATTATGTGGTTCCATACACAGGCTGCCTTGCTGATCTTTAAGGACCCTATTTTCTCCCATGTTATCATTTTGTCTTTAATGTATTTGTAGAATTCCTTTGGATTCGCCTTAATGCTATTTGCTTGAGCTATCCCATGTCCCCTTTTTGCACTCCTGATATCCCTCTTAAGTATACTTGTACTGCCTTTATATTTTTCTGGAGATTGATTCAATCTCTGCTGTCTATACCTGATATATACTTGCTTCTTTTTTTGACTAAAACCTCAATTTCTCTCGTCATCCAGCATTCCCTACATCTGCCAACCTTGTTGTCCACCCTTACAGGAGCATACTGTCTCTGGCCTCTTGTTATCTCATTTTTAAAGGCTTCCCATTTTCCAACCATCCCTTTACCTGCAAACATTCATCTCCAATCAACTGTTGAAAGTTCTTACCTAATACCATCAAAATTGGCCTTCTTCCAATTTAGAACTTTAACTTTAGATCTGGTCTATCCTTTTCTATCACTATTTTAAAACTAATTGAATTATGATCACTGGCCCCAAAGTGCCCACCCCCTATCACCTCTCCCCCTGAACCTGACAGCTCAGTCACCTGCCTTATTTCCCAAGAGTAGGTCAAGTATTGCACCATTTCTAGTAGATACATCCACATACTGAATTAAAAATATTTTTGTACTTGCTTAACAAATTCCTCTCCATCCAACCCTTTAATACAATGGCAGTCCCAGTCTATGTTTGGAAAGTTAAAATCCTCTACCATAGCCATCCTATTATTTTTCTTACAGATAACTGAGATCGCCTAACAAATTTGTTTCACAATTTCCCACTGACTATTGGGGGTGGGGGGTAGTGTATAGCGTAACGCCAATAAGGTAATCATCCCTTTCTTATTTTTTAGTTCCATTCAAATAACTTCCCTAAGTACAGCAGAAATGTTATCCCTAATAGTTCGGGGCACAGATAGGCGGTTTTGTGGGAACGAGAGAGACTCACGTTTGGTATGTTGCCTCCCAGGTGCAAGGGTACGTGATGTCTCTGATCGTGTTTTCCGGGTCCTTAAGGGGGAGGGGGAGCAGCCTGAAGTCGTGGTCCATATTGGCACCAATGACATAGGTAGGAGTGCTGAGGATGTTAGACAGGCTTTTAGGGAGCTAGGTTGGAAGCTCAGAGTTAGAACGAACAGAGTTGTTGTCTCTGGTTTGTTACCCGTGCCACGTGATAGAGAGTCGAGGAATAGGGAGAGAGAAGAGTTAAATGCGTGGCTACAGGGATGGTGCAGGAGGGAGGGATTTCGGTACTTGGATAACTGGGGTTCTTTCTGGGGAAGGTGGGACCTCTATAGACAGGATGGTCTGCACCTGAACCTGAGGGGCACCAGTATCCTTGGGGGGAGGTTTGCTAGTGCTCTTGGGGGGGGTTTAAACTAACTCTGCAGGGGCATGGGAACCCAGACTGTAGCTTTAGGGTGCAGGACCTGGAGTGTAGGGAGGGTAGGAATATGGCATCAATCTTAAAGGATGGTGCCTGTAAACAGAAGAGTGGCTTGAAGTGTGTATACTTTAATGCCAGAAGTATACGAAATAAGGTAGGTGAACTCGCAGCGTGGGTTGGTACCTGGGACTTCGATGTTGTGGCTATTACGGAGACATGGCTAGATCAGGGACAGGATTGGTTGTTGCAGGTTCCAGGGTTTAAATGTTTTAGTAGGGTCAGAGGTGGGGGTAAAAGAGGGGGGGGTGTGGCTTTGCTTGTCAAAGATAGTATTACAGCGGTGGAAAGGAAGATGGATGAAGATTTGCCATCTGAGGTAGTTTGGGTTGAGGTTAGGAATAGGAGAGGTGAGGTCACCCTGTTAGGAGTCTTTTACAGGCCTCCTAATAGTCCTAGAATCGTTGAAGAAAGGATTGCGAAGATGATTCAGGAGAAGAGTGACAGTAATAGGGTGATTGTTATGGGAGACTTTAACTTTCCTGATATTGATTGGGAAAGCTATAGCTCAAGTTCGTTAGATGGGTCAGTGTTTGTGAGTTTCCTGACACAATATGTAGATAAGCCAACAAGAGGTGAGGCCATACTGGATTTGGTTCTGGGTAACGAACCAGGCCAGGTATTAGAACTAGAGGTAGGTGAGCACTTTGGGGACAGTGACCACAATTCGGTGATTTTTAGTCTAGTGATGGAGAGGGATAAGTGTGTACTACAGGGCAAGAGTTATAGCTGGGGGCAGGGAAATTATGATGCGTTGAGGCATGACTTAGGATGTGTGGATTGGAAAAGTAGATTCCAAGGCAAGAGCGTAATTGATATGTGGAACTTGTTCAAGGAGCAACTATTGAGTGTCCTTGATAAGTACGTACCTATCAGGCAGGGAGGAAAGGGTCGTGTGAGGGAGCCGTGGTTTAATAAGGAGTTGGAATCCCTTGTTAAATGGAAGAGGGCGGCCTTTGTAAAGATGAGGCGTGAAGGTTCAATAGGGGCGATTGAGAGTTATAAGGTAGCCCGGAAGGACCTGAAGAGAGAGCTAAGAGCAGCAAGGAGGGGACATGAAAGGTCCTTAGTTGGTAGGATTAGGGAAAACCCTAAGGCTTTCTATAGGTATGTTAGGAATAAAAGAATGACTAGGGAAGGAATAGGTCCAATCAAGGATAGTAATGGGAAGTTGCGTGTGGAGGCTGAAGAGATTGGGGAGGCGCTGAATGAATACTTTTCGTCAGTATTCACTCAGGAACGGGACATTGTTGTCGATATGAATACTGAGGCACGAATAAGTAGAATGGATGGCTTTGAGATATGTAGAGATGAGGTGTTGGAAATTCTGGCAAGGGTGAAAATAGATAAGTCCCTGGGCCTGATTGCATTTATCCTAGGATTCTCTGGGAAGCAAGGGAGGAGATTGCAGAGCCATTGGCCTTGATTTTTGTGTCCTCTTTGTCTACAGGAGTAGTGCCAGAGGACTGGAGGCTAGCAAACGTGGTTCCCTTGTTCAAGAAGGGGAGTAGGGATAATCCTAGTAACTATAGGCCAGTGAGTCTCACTTCTGTTGTGGGCAAAGTCTTAGAGAGAATTGTAAGGGATAGGATTTATGCACATCTGGATAAGAATGATGTGATCAAGGATAGTCAGCATGGTTTTGTGAAGGGCAGGTCGTGCCTCACAAACCTTATTGAATTCTTTGAGAAGGTGACGAAGGAGGTAGATGAGGGGAAAGCGGTAGATGTGGTATATATGGATTTTAGTAAGGCGTTTGATAAGGTCCCCCATGGTAGGCTACTGCAGAAAATTCAGAGATATGGTATTGAGGGTGAGTTGGAGGTTTGGATTAGGAATTGGCTCTCTGGAAGAAGACAGAGGGTAGTAGTTGATGGCAAAGGTTCATCTTGGAGTGCCGTCACTAGTGGTGTTCCGCAAGGATCTGTTTTGGGACCATTGCTGTTTGTCATTTTTATAAATGACCTGGAGGAAGGGTTAGAAGGTTGGGTGAGCAAGTTTGCGGATGATACGAAAGTCGGAGGAGTTGTAGACAGTGAGGAAGGATATGGCAGGTTACAGCGGGATATAGAGAAGCTGCAGAGCTGGGCAGAAAGGTGGCAAATGGAGTTCAATGTAGCTAAGTGTGAAGTGATTCACTTTGGTAAGAGTAATAAAAAGATGGATTACTGGGCTAATGGTAGACTACTTGGTAGTGTGGAAGAGCAGAGGGATCTTGGTGTCCATGTACACAGATCTCTGAAAGTTGCCACCCAGGTAAATAGTGCAGTGAAGAAGGCATATGGCGTACTGGCTTTTATTGGTAGAGGAATTGAGTTCCGGAGTCCTGAGGTCATGCTGCAGTTGTATAAGACTCTGGTGCGGCCGCATCTGGAATATTGTGTGCAGTTTTGGTCGCCATACTATCGGAAGGATGTGGAGGCACTGGAACGGGTGCAGAGGAAGTTTACCAGGATGTTGCCTGGTATGGTAGGAAGATCCTATGAGGAAAGGCTGAGGCACTTGGGGTTGTTTTCTTTGGAGAAAAGAAGGTTTAGGGGTGATTTGATAGAGGTGTACAAGATGATTAGGGGGTTAGATAGGGTTGACAGTGAGAACCTTTTTCCACGTATGGAGTCAGCTATTACAAGGGGGCATAGCTTTAAATTAAGGGGGGGTAGATATAGGACTGATGTTAGGGGTAGGTTCTTCACTCAGCGAGTCGTAAGATCATGGAATGCCCTGCCAGTAGCAGTAGTGGACTCTCCCTCTTTATGGGTATTAAGCGGGCATTGGATAGGTATATGGAGGATAGTGGGTTAGTGTAGGTTAGGTGGGCTTTGATCGGCGCAACATCGAGGGCCGAAGGGCCTGTACTGCGCTGTATTGTTCTATGTTCTATGTTCTATGTTCTAATCAAAAATGCCATTCCCCCTCCTCTATTGCCCGGCCTTTAGATCCTTCCTATAGCATCTCAACTCTGGAACATTAAACTGCCAGTCCTGCCCATCCTTGAGCCATGTTTCTGTAAGAGCTCTGATGCCCCAGTCCCATGTTCCCAACCGTGCCCTGTGTTCATCTGCTTTCCCTGTTAGTCGTCTTGCATTGAGATAAATGCAGTTTAATTTATCTGTCTACCTCATTCTCTGCTTTGTTCCTGCCTGCCCTAACTGTTTGACTTGCTCCTTCCTCAGCCATGCTAAGCTCAAACTGATCTTGTTCCTCACTTTCTTCCTGGGTCACCACCCCCCACCACCACCCCCCTTTACTGGTTTAAATCTTCCTGAACACATCTAGCATATCTCCCCACAATTCAGGTGCAATCCATCCTTCTACCCCAGAAGGGATTCCAGTGATCCTAAAATGTCAATCCTTCTCCCCTGCACCAGCTCCTCAGCCACGCTTTCATCTGTTCTATCCTCCTATTCCTACCCTCACTAGCTCATGGCACTGGGTGTCATTCAGATATTACTACTCTCAAGGACCTCCTTTTTAAATTCCTGCCTAACTTTGTGTATTCTCTCCTCAGAATCTCATCCCTTTCCCTTCTTATGTCATTAGTTCCACTGTGTACAATGATTTCCTGCTAGTCCATCTCCCCTTTGAGAATATTCTGCACCCTCTCCGAGATATCCTTGATCTGGACACGAGGGAAGAGACACACCATTCAGATGCTCGCTGTCGGACACAGAAACATCTGTCTATACCTCTGACTAGAGAATCTCCAATCATGATTGGTCATTTGGAACTTGACATACCCCTCATTATCTTACAGACAGTCTCAGTACCAGAAACAAGGCTGTCAGTGCTACATTCCCTGAGAGTCCATCACCCCCTATATTTTCCAAAACAGCATACTTGTTTGAGATGGGGATAGTCACAGGAGATTCCTGTACAACCTGCCTCCCTTTCCTACCTTTCGTGGAAGCAGCCCATCTATCTGATTGTATCTGTGGTTTATCTTCCTTCCTATAACTGCCATCCATCACACTCCTGTAAATTCCTCATTGCCTCTAACTACCACTCCAACCGATCCATGCGATCCGATAGGATTTGCAACTTAACACTTCCCACAGACGTAGTCATCAGTAACTTGGAAACTCTCCCTAATCTCCCACATCCTCCAGGAAGGGTACACCACTCTACTAAAGGCCATCTTTGGATCTTAACAATCTACAGAGCCAGAAAATAGCACCGCCTTACTGCTCTAATGAGCACTGGTCCAGGCTAACTCAGGACTTTGGGTTTTATACTTTTACAGTTCAATCAAGAGACAGATCTCAATAAAAACACATAATCAAAAAGAACCCATTCTACTCACTCTGTAGATTTACAAAAAATAAAACAGTAAGTTTACATTTTAAAACTAGTCACTACCCGCTCCCCTACTGTAAGCTGCACCACACAGTTCTCCAAAGTCAACTGTGAATTTCGATGTATGTTTATTTTTCTTAGATGATCTCTGATGTCCAGAGGTTTTTGAAATGAAACAGCGGAGACAGTCAGCTATGCAGGTTTGCTTCCTTGTTTGATTCACTTCCCATGTGGTCAATGTCTTTGTCTCTCTTCCTCTTTTTTAATGTGTTACTGTTTTAATCTTTTTTACCCCAAAGTTCCAAAACAATGCAACAGCATATAAAACAATCATTACTGCTCCTGGAATTTAACAAAATCAACTCCAACACTGAAAATCCCTCAAAAAAGGAACAGCTTTTACAGCCACAACTTTGTTCCATCCTCAATCTTGGATTAGTCTTTGTTCATCCATACTTCCAAAATATCACTATTTAAATAATACTTTGTCTTTCTTTTTTGTACACCAAGAGTATAACTTCACATTGTACTGCACCTGCAAAGTGCTTGCTTCTAATTCCTTTAATTTGTCTAGCATTTTTTTTTAACTAAGATTAAAATTCTTCACTTCTCCTTCTCCCTGGACTCTTGGCTCTCTCACACTTTAAGGAAATTATTTGTGAAGACAGAACCAAAGTATGTATTCAATTCTACTGCTATTTCTTTGTTTCCCAATTCCCCTATTTCTGACTGTGAGGGACCTAGATTTGTCTTTGCTAATCTTTTTCTCTGCAAATATTCATAGAAGCTTTTCCAGTCAGTTTTTATACTCTTCATAAGTTTACATATTCTCCCCCATTAGGTTAACCTTTTATTCATCTTTTGCTGAATTATATATTGGTCCCAATCTTCAGACTTGCTGTTTTGTCTGACTATTTAGATGTCATCTCTTTAGACTTAATGACATATCTAAGTTTTTTTGTAATCCTTAGTTGAGCCATCTTTCTTACTTTAATTTTGCACAAGATAAGATTGAATAATTGTTGGAATTTATGCAAACATTCCTTAAACATTAACCACTGTCATCCCTTTTAATAAGGTACCCCAGTCCATCATAGACAATTCTCACCTCATACTCAAACTTCCCCTTTGTCTAGATTCAGGACCCTCAGTTCAGATAATTTACTCTTATCTTAATGCTGATTCTCTCATTTTATTTCCCCAATGGATGCTGTACAACAAGATTATTGATTAATCCTTTCTTATTCCACTCCAGACGAGCCTGCACTGTAGTTGGTACCTCAATGTAAAGTCATCACATATACAATCCAGGAAATCCTCCACTACAGTTTTATTGTGAGTTTGGTTTGCCGCATCTTTAAGTAAGTTAAAGTTACTCATGATTGTAATTGTACCCAAAATGTATGTGTGACTAATCTCCTGTTTAGTGCTTTCCATTATGTCTCCACTATTGACTGGGGCTTATAGTCAATCCCCCACAAGAAATTCTTACTGATTGGTGTTTCTTATCTTTACCCGTATGGTTTTCCCATCATGATTTTGTGAACCAATATTCTTCATCACAATTGTGTTGTCTTCATTCTTAACTAACAATGCTACGCCACATCTTTTCCTTACTTTTCTATCTTTCCTAAATGTTAAATATCCCTGAATGCTCAGTTCACATCCTTGGTCACCTTATAATCATGTCTGCATAATTAGAATAATACCTGTGGATAGGTATTTGCTCTGTTAGTTAATGTGAATGTTCTGCACATAAAGACACAATGCCTTGAGACTTGGCCTTTTAACCCTGTTAACCATCTTAGCTTTGGTTTGCACTATGGCTCCATTTGGTGTTTTTGCCCTTGCTTTTATTTTCCACCTTCCACTTTTAATTCCAACATTTTTTGTCTTTTATTTCTATCCTAACTTCCCCCTTTTCTGCCCCCCTGCTCAGGTTCTCATCTCTCTGCCATTCAAGTTTAAACCTTCCTTGACAGCATGAGCAACCAGCCTCTCAAGGTCATTTATTGTATTCCCGTCCAGTTGTAACCCATCCTGTTGGTACTGGTCCCATCTTCCCCAGGACCCGCCCCAATATCACAGGAATCTGAGTGCCCCTTCTTATAGCATTTTTGCAACTTTGTATTTGTCTGATATATCCTCTCTCTATTATGCAACACTGGTGGAAATTCTGAAATTATTACCTTTGAAGCCCTATCTTTCAATTTACATTCCAACTTCCTGCCTTCTGGTTTAAAATCATCATTCTGAAAACACTGATTTCATTAATAATTAAACCCCTTCACACAATCAAACTCAACCCATCTGCCATTTGTCACAATCCAAATCTAAAAGTATTGTCTTCATATGTATGTAAATCTCACACTGTTCATCACAGAACCCACTGAGGCGACTATCTCTGAGCTGGTGGAGGGTTCAGATAAATATCTTGCCAGTACATCCTCTCCAGGTTGAGCAGCTTTGAACTCAGATATGATAATGAGAATTGGTAGCTCTGGCCTCTTTGTTGCTCTGGTTTATTAGGTCCCAATAGTGGCTATATTTAAAAAGGAGAGAGAATGAATCTTGTAAAATGGCTAAAAGTCATTAAGAATTAGCATATTGCGAGTGCAGCACAGCTCAATGAAACTGGATTAGTTGACTATGTGGGTCTCTGCATCCTTACAGAAGCAGTTACCATCCTTCCTCGCACTGCATGTTTGAGGTCTTCCAATCAGGTTTTTATGGTTCTTGTCAAAATCACAAGTCATATAACATGTGATTACAAATGAAATTTCCCCGCCTCATCCTTCATGATCTGACCACAACTTAAACAATAGTTCTCTACACCAGGGGCTTTCTCCAATGCCGCTCCTCAATCATTCAGCTGGATTCGTTTGCATACACCCTGTTATATTCTTAACATCAATAGGAGCCAGAGTATCTCCCTTCCAATTCCCAAACCATTCACTCTGCTTCTCACACAAACGGCCTCTCTTTGGTCTCCTCCTGTTTTTCATTTTAAGGCTGAACTTGGTAATGTCACCTGAAATCACCGTGATCATTTCCACCTTTATACCGATGATACTTAGCTCCACACCATCACCAGCACCTTTCTCAAGTCGTGAGAGCCTCTCTCAGACTACAGCAGACTGTATAAACTACGAGTATTTATTGTAAATTACAAATTTGTTCATTATAAATTTGTTTATTTGTTTAAAACTTGACCTACTCTTGGGAAATAAGGCAGGTCAGGTGACTGAGGTGTCAGTGGGGGAGCACTTTGGGGCAAGTGACCATAATTCTATTAGATTTAAAATATTGATGGAAAAGGATAGACCAGATCTAAAAGTTGAAGTTCTAAATTGGAGAAAGGCCAATTTTGATGGTATTAGGCAAGAACTTTCAAAAGCTGATTGGAGGCAGGTGTTCGCAGGTAAAGGGACGGCTGGAAAATGGGAAGCCTTCAGAAATAAGATAACGAGACTCCAGAGAAAGTATATTCCTGTTAGGGTGAAAGAAAAGGCTGGTAGGTACAGGGGATGCTGAATGACAAAAGAAATTGAGGGTTTGGTTAAGAAAAAGAAGGAAGCATATGTCAGGTATAGATAGGATAGATTGAGTGAATCCTTAGAAGGGTAGAAGGAAGTAGGAGTATATTTAAGAGGGAAATCAGGAGGGCAAAAAGGGGACATGAGATAGCTTTGGCAAATAGAATTAAGGAGAATCCAAAGGGCTTTTATAAATATATTAAAGGACAAAAGGGTAACTAGGGAGAGAATAGGGCCCCTCAAAGATCAGCAAGGTGGCCTTTGTGTGGAGCCGCAGAAAATGGGGGAGATACTAAATGAGTTATTTGCATCAGGATTTACTGTAGAAAAGGATATGGAAGATGTAGACTGTAGGGAAATAGATGGTGGCATCTTGCAAAATGTCTATTACAGAGGAGGAAGTGCTGGATGTCTTCAAACAGGTAAAGGTGGATAAATCCCCAGAACCTGATCAGGTGTATCCTAGAACTCTGTGGGAAGCTAGATAAGTTACTGCTGGGCCTCTTACTGAGATATTTGTATCATCGATAGTCACAGGTGAGGTGTCGGAAGACTGGAGTTTGGCAAATGTGGTGCCACCGTTTAAGAAGGGTGGTAAGGACAAGCCAGGGAACTATAGACCGGTGAGCCTGACCTCGGTGGTGGGCAAGTTGTTGGAGGGAATCCTGAGGGGCAGGATGTACATGTATTTGGAAAGGCAAGTTCTGATTAGGGATAGTCAACATGGTTTTGTGCATGGCAATTCATGTCTCACAAACGTGATTGAGTCTTTTGAAGAAGTAACAAAGAGGATTGATGAGGGCAGAGTGGTTGACATGATCTATATGGACTTCAGTAAGGCGTTCGACAAGATTCCCCAAGGGAGACTGATTAGCAAGGTTAGATTAGATTAGATTATATTAGATTAGATTACTTACAGTGTGGAAACAGGCCCTCCGGCCCAACAAGTCCACACCGCCCCGCCGAAGCGTAACCCACCCATACCCCTACATCTACATCTACCCCTTACCTAACACTACGGGCAATTTAGCATGGCCAATTCACCTAACCTGCACATCTTTGGACTGTGGGAGGAAACCGGAGCACCCGGAGGAAACCCACGCAGACACGGGGAGAACGTGCAAACTCCACACAGTCAGTCGCCTGAGGCGGGAATTGAACCCGGGTCTCCGGCGCTGCGAGGCAGCAGTGCTAACCACTGTGCCACCGTGCCGCCCACGTAGATCTCTACGGAATACAGGGAAAACTAGCCATTTGGATACAGAACTGGCCCAAAGGTAGAAAACAGAGAGTGGTGGTGGAGGAGGGTTGTTTTTCAGACTGGAGGCCAGTGGAGTGCCACAAGGATCGGTGCTGGGTCCTCTACTTTGTATCATTTACATAAATGATTTGGATGCGAGCTTAAGAGGTACAATTAGTAAGTTTGCAGGTGGACCGAAGGGTCTGTATCCATACTGTACATCTCTATGACTCTATGACCCTATGTCTGGGATCCTCTAATTGTGACCTTTTGAGCATTCCCAATTTGAAGTGCTCTACCATGTGTATCATTGCATTCAGTTCCTGACATGCACCTCTCCATCCCTTTCGCTGTTTCCCCTTATTTGAGGCACTCGCTAACCTCTAAATCTTTCCCGATCATTGAGTCATCTGGTTATTTTATTTCCTTATGAGGTTGCTGTTGTATCTTAATTCCTTACACTTCTGTGATGTACCATATAGATACACATTGTTGATGTTGTTGTCCAACCCTGACCACTTTTGGTGAAAGGGCAAATGTGGCATGTGACTGAATAGTGATCATGCAAGTGAGAGGTAGCATGTGACCATATCAAAGCTCATAAAGGACCTAGAAAACTCATAAATTCTGGGACACAAACGTCAGAATAACTGCTGCATAGACAATTAGATTCAGAAGCTCCTTCCTGTTGAAATTGCATTTAACTCCTACGCACTTCTGACTCTGTTGAGATGGCTTTGATCAGACTATATTGCAACTTTAGCATAAAGGATCACATTTATTACATTCAATGCAAAATCCATTATCTGTTGATTTTTATTTTATTTTTTTCCTCACCCTTCTTGATGTTTTTTTTTATTTGCCATCTCAATAAGCCTTACTGTCACCCCATCACTCTCTGGCTGGATTGTCATTTTCAGTTCAATATGATTCAATTTAATTTCCCATCACCTTCTTCACTGAAAATTTGGCCTGTATATAGCCCTACCACTGGCATCAGCAGGCTCACATACTGTTCTTTGAAAGTAATATTTATGATAACTCCACAGCATGCCTGGTGTTAATCTTCATGTTCTCTTTTAATTATTTTCGCTAGATATAGTCTAATAACTTTTAAACATAAATTCATATAATTAGCCAAAAATATACATTTGAGTTGAATACAGAATTGAATTCATCACTGAGTCACAGAGAGCTACAGTGCAGAAGGAAGCCATTTGGCCCATCGCATCTGCATTGGCCATCTGAGCATTTTAATTTAATGCCAATATCTTGCCTTTTCACTGTAGCCTGTACATTTGTAAAAAAAATTGTATAATCATCCAATGCCTTCTTGAAGGCCTGAATTGAACCTGTTTCTACCATAATTTCAAGCAGCACATTCCACAGCTGAACGACTCGCTGGGTGAAAATGCTTTTTTTCTCATCTTGTATTTGCTTCTTTTACAACACACTTTAAAACCCAGGTCATTGATCTGCCTACAGTCAGGAATAGTCTCTCCCCACTGACTGAGTCCAGACCCCTGGTGAATTTGAAAGCGACCAACAAATCTCATCTTAGTCGTTTTTGCTCTTGAAGGAAACTGTTGGTAAAATGCAAGTATTAAAATTTAAGGTTGTATCCTTGTTTAGGTTCATAGAGTCATAGAAATGTACAGCATGGAAAAAGAACTTCGGTCCAACCCGTCCATGCTGACCAGATATCCCAACCTAATCTAGTCCCATTTGCCAGCACTTGGCCCGTATCCTTCTAAACCCTTCCTATTCATATACCCATCCAGATGTCTTTTTAATGTTGCAATTGTACCAGCCTCCACCACTTCCTCTGGCAGCTCATTCCAAACACGCACCACTCTCTGTTTGAAAAGGTTGCCCCTTAAGTCCCTTAAATCTTTTCCCTCTCACCCTAAACCTACACCCTCTAATTCTACACTCCCACACTCCAGGGAAAAAAAAATGCTTATTTACCCTATCCATGCCCCTTATGATTTTATAAACCTCTATAAGGTCACCCCTCAGCCTTTAATGTTCCAGGGAAAACAGCCCCAGCCTATTCAAATTCTCCCTATAGCTAAACCCTCCAAACGTGGAAATATCCTTGTAAATCTTTTCTGAACACTTTCAAGTTTCACAACATCTTTCCAATAGGAAGGAGATCAGAATTGCACGCGATATTCCAACAGTGGCCTAACCAATGTCTTGTATAGCCGCAACATGACCTCCCAACTCCTGTACTCGATACTCTGACCAATAAAGGAATGCATAACAAATGGCTTCTTCACTATCCTTACTTGCATTTAAATAAAATTGGAAGTTAATACCATAAAGCAATTTTGGCAACACTACATAACATGGACAAGGTAAGCAGAGCACTTCAAAATGATTTGTCAAAGGTCATATACAGAATCCCAGAGAGAAATAAGTTGAATTTCTCACATTTTTAGCACACTGGTTAATGTGCTGCAGCAAAGCTCCTCTGTATTAACCTGTAATCAATAAAAGGTGAGTCTATAACTGTGTTAATATAGCCATGATGTGGAGGTGCCAATGTTGGACTGGGTGGATAAAGTCAGAAGCCACATGACACTCGGTTATAGTTCAGCAGGTTTAGTTAAATCACAGGCTTTTGGAGCCCAGGTCACCTTATGAAAGAGCAATGTTCTGAAACCTTGTAATTTCAAATAAACCTGTTGGACTATAACCTGGTATCATGTGACTTCTGACTGTGTTGATATAACATATGTAGGAACTTTCAGGAAGGATAAATATAAGGATAAGTGAATTTTAAACTTGAAATCATTGTCACGATAAGCACAAACAAATCTGGAATACACTTCTTGTGTTTCTTAAATCAATGACACTTGTTCTTAACACTCGTATATAATACTTCAAGTTGATAACATTTGAGTTTGAATTTATTTTAAAAATGACAGAATCCGTTAGCACTTGCTGCTATAATTATAGAATTTAATCTGGATGTAGATGTTGTTTGAAATTTTCAAACTACCTGGACACTTTTTTGAATATAATCATGATATTCACTGTCATTACTCCGAGAAATACAGAGTTAACATCTATCTTTGTGGGGTGTGGTATTAGATCCCATCTTGGGTGGGAGTGGGGGCATGTTTCAGGTCCAGAGGTGTAGGTTAGGTCAGGTGCATGGCAGGTGGAGCGTCTAATCAACAGGGGTGTCAGGGGTCAGGGAGTGCAGGTAGTGGTGACAATACTGAATCAGAGGTTTGGCTTAATAGATGCACAGGAATCAGAGTGGTTTTTAACCTACTAACTTAGTTTTTAACACAGTCACCCCATATCAATTTATTAAAGTTGTCACAGCCCCTCAGTGATACCAGTGAGAGTAGAGGACGGGGACTGTGAGAGCAAGGCCCTGTTACAGTGAGCTGCTGTAACTCAATCAGAACCTTATTGTGGCCATGGTTGACTCAAGTTGAGTAATTCAGAACCCTTTCAGTTTACCAGCTTGAAGTGGTTTTTGTCAGAGGGTTCCAAGGACATCGGAACTGCCTATCAGAATTTTTAGTTTCCCAGGCAATTTTCTCAGGATGACCTGCATTGAGTTTGACATGTGGTCCCTGAAATGCAACTCTCTATTGCAAAAAATACTATTTGGCCATCAGAACACCTAGACCACTATATTATCTTCCACATAGCATGAGCTCCTATTTTGACTAGTAATCGATGATGTGTGTGAGGTATTATGTTCTGAGATATTGTGTTTTAGGTTATCTTTATTAACTCACTCACCTTGCTATATTCATTAATACCGAGTTCCTGTTCATTCATTCAGAACCCCTTACTAACCCGTTATATACTATAACACGGTTTCATTCATTCATTCATAGAACCATGGTTCTATAGTATATTTTACTATCCAAATTTAAAACAATGCTTTCTAACCAATCAGCCCTTTCAAACCCATTACTGCATTTTCACACCTTAACAGCCCTTGCTACAAGCACTGCTTACCTCTGAGTCAGTGTAGTGTACAAAACAATATTATCTCCATCAAGTCTCCACGAAACATTACAATATTAATCTGCCCTTACCAAGCATCTCCTGGACCTGAAAAGACTCACCAATTAATATATACTTATTAAATACCTTTTAACTGGACCATTATCTCTTTAAGAAACTAACTGACAAACCAACACTTTCATGAAATTGCATGAATGAATGAAACTCATACTGGCAAATAGTAAATAAATCTCACAAGCCAGCTGCAATAATCAGTTTAATATCCTTTATTCTTTTATTAAGTACAGATACGCTTTTTAACTTATTTAGAGCAAAAAGGCCTCGTACTTTTACTAACATTTACTAAGTTAAAAGACAAACAGACCAACACCGCTTAATTTTGCAAGCAGACCGGACAGACACTCTTAATTCCATCTGAAGTAGCTGACTGCTAACACATTTTAACCCATTTTAACCCATGTCCTGTCGTCCTGGACAGAAGCCATTCAAACCTTTGTGTAAAATAATGCAAAACTATAGTCGTGGAATTTTAATATATGTAAGAACAGTGTATAAAGGGGCTCCTGTAAGAAATGTATTTCGGGATTCTATTGCCACCTTGAATGTGTGCTGTGATTGCCGAATAAAAGAGGTTATTTTTGCCACTCACCAGTTCCAGTCGTTATTTGAACATGCTCCCACGTGTGGTACCTTATGAAATGCTGTTTGGAAATTGAAATACACCTCACCTACAGGTTCTTCTTCATCTATGCTACTTGCCACATTCACAAAACCATATTGACCCAGCCTTAAAAAACTAAGGTTTTCTGTGTGTCCTATTATAACCACATGGTTGTAGGTTTCAGCGTTTTCTTATGACAGTTGTTCGGCGAACTGACCAGAAGTTTCTTGGTTTCTGTTGCCCACCTGCCTTGAATAGATGAATTACATTTGTTCATATCTCATCTGAAAGAAACCTTTCAGAATCTGGGAATGACGGAAACCACAATTGATACATCAACTAACGCCATCACAACTTCCTCTTGAAAAAAGATGCTGGTGTAGTAGAAATGTTAATGTTCTGGGGATGTGGGTTTAAATCCCACCATGACAGGCAGTAAAACTTGAATTCAATGAAACCTCTGCAATAAAATGCTCACCCAATTGGGACCACAAAGCCATTGTTTATTGTCATAAAAGCCCATTTGGTTCACTAATACCTTTGAAGGGAATCTGCTGTCTTTATCTGGTCAGATCAAAATGTGACTCCAAAAACACAACAATGTGATTGACTTTTAATTGGCTCTAAGCAATCAGGAATGGACATTAAACATTGCCCCCATATGTGATAACCACATCCCATGAATATATTTTAAAAAAAATACCCTATCCTAGTGCCACAAGTGCCTTCTTGTTGAATTTCACTAACTTGATGTGAAATGCCGCTTTCTACTTTATTATGTTCACTCCAAAGTTTTATATTGAAGTTATACAGTGCTGAGGTACAACTTTATCATAACAGCCTACTTAATCAAGGTGGCAAAATCTCTGTGACCTTAGCAAAAAGAGATTTTATACTTATAAAGTGTCAAATATTTCTATTTCAAATTGAAAGTAATCCACATGTTTTTCTTTAAATAATAAGTTAATTTTGACATTGGTTGATATGAGGGAATGAGAAGCATTTCAAAGGCTCCTTGAAAACTTCACTCAATAAATGTAGCATTGATGTTAATGCCATGGGAGACCCTCATTCAGAATAAACCAACTTGACACTCCTGCATGAAAGGCCACAATTCTTTGAGAACACCCAGTGGCAAAGAAAATGTTCGGAAAAGGGACGAAACAAAGGAATACCAACAACCCCAATATTAAGGACAAATCCCACCTCTGGGAACATCAGCCAAGTGTGTGGTCGGAGATGTGGCTCTGGGATTGGGCTCACCAGCCACACAAGGATGCACAGAATCCATGACCAGTGACACAGAATTTCCAAGGTGGACAATCATACCTGTTAGTGAGTAATTGCCATCGCTGCCGATAACATACGGGATTTTACATGAATTCTATGTCTCAAAATTCATTTGAACTTTGGAGAATTTGTAGGAAGTGAATGAAAGAATCTGTAGCTATTTCTGGGTTTTCTGTCTGTGAGTATATTTTAATGTGACTAATTCTTTAACCTGTCTAATTACATCACTGTTGCTGAACATCAGAGATCTTGTATACTTAGCACCATAATTAAATTAACATTAGGCAAGAAGAAATCTATGAAACAGAGATCACTAAATCTTTGTGGGCAGTGCTATTGCTTCATTCTTGACCACAAAATCCAGGCTTATGTATTTTGCTATGACAGCTAGACCTTATTTGTAATGGCTGATCAATTTGCTTGACAAACTATTTACTGTATTCAATTTAATCATAGAACAAGCATAATTTAATATAGAATTGGTCTGAGGCATTGATTTCTGCCAAATGCTTTCTTGGATTAGTGTCAGTAAAAAAAGCAGTGGAGTTGAACTAACAATATTAGACATTTTTGCAATTTATCTTAACATAATGAACAGTAAGTGGTGTAATGAACAACAAGATTAATGGATGAATAATGGCAGTGTTTTCGGTCAGCTCTACTGATTTTCTTGGTCTCAATTTAGATACCTACTGGCACATAGGTACTTACAAAATCAAATAATTACACTTGACGCAGTCAGTGATTCCCCACCTTACCTATTGGTCATGGTTAATTTAATAATCTCTGCTGTGTCTTTCCAAGGTTTGGAGGCAGACAGTGACTATACTAACAGAATATGCTACAGAATATACTAACTAACTATACAGGCTATATTACAGAATATACTAACCAATGTAACGATATAACAGAGACAAAGGGGAGAAATTACAATTCAAAAGAAACAGAAGAATGGGTAAATTATCACTTGGCTCGTGCCCTGCATCTACTGATTGCAATTAAAAA
Organism: Chiloscyllium punctatum; assembly: GCF_047496795.1. NCBI lineage: Eukaryota > Metazoa > Chordata > Chondrichthyes > Orectolobiformes > Hemiscylliidae > Chiloscyllium > Chiloscyllium punctatum. The sequence continues at coordinate 67,809,827 of NC_092740.1, forward strand.
TGTAAATGTCCAAGTGTACATTTGTAAATGCGCAGATTCAATCCCAATGATGCCATCAGAACTTGAACACTGGTAAACATTGATCTCAGTGGTAAAGTGGTCACAGCGATGAAGTTTGCCTGAAGGAAGCTGATAGCAAAGATGTCTCAAAGTGAATGCATTTGTTTAGTTTTTGGAGGATTCGTTGAGCAACGTCCAGGCCTGAACAAGAGAAATATGTAAAACTGTCACCTATTCCTTCCTCTGCAACTGCCGAATCAGATCTGGAGAATTGACCCTTAACTTCCAAAAATGGTTAGTTTGGGGTTAATTTACAGGTTAAAGTTAAAACCAACAGAACCAATATGTCACAAATTATTTATTTCAGGTTTAACAGAGGAAAGGCTAATGGTGGTGAAGAATCTTCATGTAAGGGGTGAGTTTGGCATTTGATTATTGCCATGGGGCTGCCTGCATTTCTTTTAACAGGGATGCAATTTTTAACTGATGGGTCCCAGGCCCTTGGAAATCTGACAGGTGAAAGGAGGTAAGAAGGCTATAGCTCACGAGGTAAATATTTTTGCAGCATATCTTGGAGGCCAGGAGGAGCAGGAATGTTTTATCTGGTCTCAATAATTTACTCAGTAAACCCCGTCCATTACCTATTGAAAGCCTATGTACTCTCCTGACCATTCAACCCCATTCTGACAACTATCAATCTCGGGGTGGCATGGTGGCTCAGTGGTTAGCACTGCTGCCTCACAGCACCAGGTGCAATTCCAGCCTCGGGTAACCGTCTGTGGAGTTTGCACGTTCTCCCTGTGTCTGTGTGGGTTTCCTCCAGGTGCTCCCGTTTCCTCCCACAGTCCAAAAATGTGCAGGTCAGGTGAATTGGCCATGCTAAATTGCCCATAGTGTTAGATGGGTCTGGGTGGGTTAGTCTTTGGAGGGTCGGTGTGGACTGGTTGGGCCGAAGGGCCCGTTTCCACACTGTACGGAATCTAAAAAAACACAACTGCTATCACAGCCCACTGACAACATAAAACATCACACCATCTCAAACATTGCCTGTTCCCTTCAGTCACTGTGATAAACCCAATCATGTCTGGAAATCAAATTACACAGCCCCTTTCTTGACTGCTACCATATCAGTTCCACAATCGGAATTTCCCTCACGCAAGATCAGGATGCCCTTGGGATTGGGCTCTACTCCATGATTTCTATGATAGCAACTACCTAAAACTTCTCCCAGCTCAAACCATTGCTGCCCTCCCAGCTTTTCGCAGCTATGGCTTTTTGCTGTAGACTTTATATCTGGTAAGCTTCTACCCTCAGCCACATTGCGGGCTTGTGGGAAAAGAACAGAAAATTATTTCGTAAAATCTGACTGCTCTTCTGGGCTGACCAACCTCAAGACAGCTCTTTGATATGAATGCATCAGCTCACAGCTAAAATCCCAAGGTGACTTGTCTTAGGTCAACCCAGCCAACCCCAGAGATCTGTTGTGTTATGTCTCACAGCCAATTTGAACTAATATTTTAAGGTACATTAAAGAGATGTATTCATTTTATTTCTGTATTTATTAATTGTAGACTAAAATGGAAAAAGAATAGTTTTAAAAGCAAGGACTGATGACAGATTGCACTTTTAAAAAGCAGGCTTTTGAAACTCACTGTAGTGGTGGAATCTGTTTGTAAATTTACCAGCACCAAGGGGGCATACAGAATGAGATTAGGCTAGCAACAAATACCTGATCAGTTTACAATTGGAACCAGGTATGCAAGTCAAAGGTCATTTGATTGGTTCCTGGATATCTGAATGATTAGTCTGGTGGAAGGGAGGTGGCATTTCTCTTTACAGTGAAAAAAATCTAAATCCTGAAGGAAGCCAATTGTTTTCCTGCCACGCCAGTTGCTGTAAGCTGTTGCTTACAGAAATGATGAGACTTTGCAGTTGATGTACCAGTGTCTCACGCCAAGAAGTGAAGGCACCTGAAGAAAAGGTCAGTATTTTCTGTTAATTTTCTTCCATTAAACAAGTAAATCCAGGATTGTGCTTACTATAATTACATCACTAACATTTGTAGTGAGTCAGAGAGCAGTGGAGTTTGGGAATCAGCTTACGGGGCATATCTGATTGCTGATCAGGTCTTCACTGTATCATGGCATGTGACCTGTTATGCCTCTCCAACCTCTCCAACCTCATAGTCCCACAACCCCGCACTGCCCGTTTCTACCTCCTGCCCAAAATCCACAAACCTGACTGCCCCGGCCAACCCTCGACATAGTCCTGTCCCCCTTAGTCCAAGAACTCCCCACCTACATTCGGGACACCACCCATGCCCTCCACCTCCTCCATGATTTTTGCTTCCCCGGTCCCCAACGCCTTATCTTCACCATGGACATCCAGTCCCTGTACACCTCCATCCCCCATCACGAAGGTCTCAAAGCCCTCCGCTTCTTCCTTTCCCGCCGTACCAACCAGTACCCTTCCACTGACACCCTCCTTCGACTGACTGAACTGGTCCTCACCCTGAACAACTTCTCTTTCCAATCCTCCCACTTCCTCCAAACCAAAGGAGTAGCCATGGGCACCCGCATGGGCCCCAGCTATCCCTGCCTCTTTATAGGATATGTGGAACAGTCCATCTGCCGCAGCTACACTGGCACCACCCCCCAACTTTTCCCCCGCTACATCGATGACTGTATCAGCGCTGCCTCATGCTCCCACGAGGAGGTTGAACAGTTCATCCACTTTACCAACACCTTCCACCCCGACCTCAAATTCACCTGGACCGTCCCAGACTCCTCCCTCCCCTTCCTAGACCTTTCCATTTCTATCTCGGACGACCAAATCAACACAGACATTTACTATAAACCGACCGACTCCCACAGCTACCTAGACTACACCTCCTCCCACACTGCCCCCTGTAAAAATGCCATCCCATATTCCCAATTCCTTCGTCTCCACCGCATCTGCTCCCAGGAGGACCAGTTCTAATACCATACAACCCAGATGGCCTCCTTCTTCAAAGACCGCAACATCCCCCCAGACGTGATCGACAATGCCCTCCACCGCATCTCCTCCACTTCCCGCTTCTCTGCCCTTGAGCCCCGCCCCTCCAATCGCCACCAGGACAGAACCCCACTGGTCCTCACCTACCACCCCACCAACCTCCATATACAGTGTATCATCCGCTGTCATTTCCGCCACCTCCAAACAAACCCCACCACCAGGGATATATTTCCCTCCCCTCCCCTATCAGCATTCCGAAAAGACCACTCCCTCCGTGACTCCCTCGTCAGGTCCACACCCCCCACCAACCCAACCTCCACTCCCGGCACCTTCCCCGCAACTGCAAGAAATGCAAAACTTGCACCCACACCTCCCCCCTTACTTCCCTCCAAGGCCCCAAGGGACACTTCCATATCCGCCACAAATTCACCTGCACCTCCACACACATCATCTATTGCATCCGCTGCACCCGATGTGGCCAACTCTATATTGGGGAGACAGGCCGCCTACTTGCGGAACGTTTCAGAGAACACCTCTGGGACACCCAGACCAACCAACCCAACCACCCCTTGGCACAACACTTCAACTCCCCCTCCCACTCCACCAAGGACCTGCAGGTCCTTGGACTCCTCCATCGCCAGACCATGGCAACACAACGGTTGGAGGAAGAGCGCCTCATCTTCCGTCTAGGAACCCTCCAACCACAAGGGATGAACTCAGATTTCTCCAGTTTCCTCATTTCCCCTCCCCACATCTTGTCTCAGTCAAATCCCTCGAACTCAGCACCGCCTTCCCAACCTGCAATCTTCTTCCTGACCTCTTCGCCCCCACCCCCACTCTGGCCTATCACCCTCACCTTGATCTCCTTCCACCTATCGCATTTCCAATGCCCGTCCCCCAAGTCCCTCCTCCCTAACTTTTATCTTAGCCCGCTTGGCACACTCTCTTCATTCTTGAAGAAGGGCTCATGCCCGAAACGTTGATTCTCCTGCTCCTTAGATGCTGCCTGACCTGCTGCGCTTTTCCAGCAACACATTTTCAGATGTGACCTGGTATAACATACATTCCCAATTCCATCTTATTGTGTCCTCTTGTAGCATGACATACTGAGAGAAACATGCAGCAGTTTAGATGTAAATTGCTTAGCTTTAGCACCGACACACAAATGCCTGTGATTGCAGTGTATCGACTCAACAGGAGTTGTAGTGCAAGTCTATTGGGTCCTTCAGTACTATATTACTCACATCTTGTTCTTATGTTACAAAAATTAACATAAGTATCACTTCATCAGGTATGAATACCTCATTGAAGATAAAAAGCCTATCATTGCATTTATGGGCGTTTGAGAGACTGGAACATTTCCAGGTTAACAACAGTGGCTATTTATAAAGAAACAAAAGTCCCAAATTTTAGATATCACATTATAACTGGTTTTAACAGTCGAGCAGCCACTTTTCACTGGCCTCCTTGATGTTTTCATTGAGAATTTGACTAGGCACAAGATAATGACGGGTGGATTGAGTTAAAAAAAAACCACATGTAATTTTATATTTACAGTGCAGCTGAATTTTTTGTGGGATTATAGCCATGCATAGAGGTATAATTTAAATGGTCATTCAGTTGAGCAGCAACATCTCCATTTCTTAAACAATACAATTAATTCCAAGCAAATATAAAAGGTCTCCAGGAGACTGTGCCCTTTTATATCTTTTAGGCTCATATGTGGTGTTAAACTACAGCAACATTACAGCACCCGCACTGAGGGCTCAAATAAAACATATGTTACAACTCTAGCTTAAATGTCAACCCACTTTGCATTGACTAAAGATCTAGTGCAAACATGCCATTAATTAATTTTAATGGCAGAAGTCTGTTTATTTTCTTCATGGTTACTTGTATCATAGGTTTCCCTTTGTGAGTGGCGCATTGGATTTTAGTTTATTATACCTGAGTTCAGCCTGCTAGCTAAAATGGACTTGAAAAACTGAGGAAGGGTATCCAGAGTCAATGGTGTGTTCATCCCATTTCATGGCAAATACTGGAACTCACGTCATTTCTGGAGCTACTGTGGTGCCTCTCAGGTAAGGAGGGAAAAATCCCCTGAGGCATTCTGGCTCCGCAAATGTCCAATAAGCACTTTGGTGAAAACGGAATGGCTTCTGCATTTCGGATTGTATTCCAGGTGTCCAGGTGAATTTTCACTTCACTGCAACCAGGTGAGATTATCTGCTCAGGTTTCCATGGAAGAGCCCTGTCACTTCTAAACTGATACTAGAATTCTTCTGCACATTTCTTATCCTTGCCACTTCCCCTCCTCTTTAAATCTTTATAAGAAGGGTTTCCGACCACAAAACGTAGAAGCAGAAGTAGGCCATTCAGCCCATTGAGTTTGCTTTGCTATTCAATGAGATCATGGCTGATCTGATAATCCTTAACTCCACTTTCTTGCTTCATCCCCAAAACCCTAAATATGCTACCGAATACAAATCTGGCTGTCTCACCTTTGAATATACTGAAAGACCCAATTTCTACAGCCGTCTGTGGAAAATAATTCCATAGATTCACGACCCGCTGCGAGAATAAATTCCTCCTCAACTCTGTCCGAAGTGGGTCTGCTTCCAAGGTCAGTATACCTACCCTTAGATAGTGGGACCAATTCTGTTCACAGTATGGCAGGAGTTTCTAGGAGTAATTCAGGAGACACAGCAGAAATTGGTCACAAGGAAAAGTCATGGCAAGCATGGCTGACAGGGAAAGCATAAAGTAAAAGAAAAAGCATACAATATGGTGAAGATGAGTGGAAAACCAGGGGATTCAGAAACCATTAAAAATCAGCAGAAAATAACTAAAAGAAAAGGGGAAAGCAGGTGAAATTTGAGGGTAAGCTAGCCAGTAACATAAAAGAAGATTGCAAAAGTATTTTTTTAGATAACCAAAAGGTACAAGAGAGATAAGGGTAGCCATTAGACCATTGGAAATGAGGCTGGAGAAGTAGCAATGGGGAAGAAAGAAATGGCAGAGGAACTTAATAGGTACTTAACTTCAGTTTTCGCAGTTCAAGACACCAGTGTGTCCCAAAACTCCAGGAGAGCCGGGGCAGAGGTGAGTGAAGTGGCCATCACTAACGCGTAGGTGCTGGGGAAGCTGAAAGGCCTGAGGTGAATAAATCACATAGACCTGATGGACTACACCACAGAGTTCTGGAGGATTTAGCTGGGGAGATTGTAGAGGCATTAGTGATGATCTTTTGGGAATCACTGGAGTCAGAGAGGGTCCCAAAAGACAAGAAAATGTTTCATGTAACACCCCTACTTAAGATGGGAGAGAATAAAAAGAGGGGAAGTTATAAGCCGGTTAGCCTGACCTCGGTTCTTTGTAAAATTTTAGAGTCCATTGTTAAGGATGAAATTCCTGAGTATTTGGAAGTGCGTGGTAAAATAGAACGGAGTCAGCATGCCTTTGTCAAGGAGAGGTCATGCCTGACTAATCTGTTAGAATTCTCTGAGGAGTTAACAAGTGAGTTAGACAAAGGAAAGCCAGTGGACATAGAGTTATAGAGATGTACAACATGGAAAAAAACCTTCGGTTCAACTCGTCCAGGATGACAAGATATCCCAACATAATCTAGACCCTTTTGCCAACACTTGGCTGATATCTCTCTAAACCCTTCCTATTCATATACTCGTCCAGATGCCTTTTAAATGTTGTATTTGTACCAGCATCCACCATTTCCTCTGGCAGTTCACTCGAGACACATACCATCCTCTGCATGTAAAAGTTGCCCCTTAGGTCTGTTTTTATGTTATTCCCCTTTCACCCTAAACCTATGCCCTCTAGTTCTGGACTCCCTCACCCCAGGGAAAATACCTTGTCTATTTACCCTATCCTTGCCCCTCATAATTTTATAAACCTCTAAAGGTCACCCCTCAGCCTCCGACGTTCCAGGGAAAACAGCCCTAGCCTGTTCAGCCTCTCCCGATAGCTCAAATCCTCCAACCCTGGCAACAGCCTTGTAAATCTTTTCTGAACCCTTTCAAGTTTCACAATAGGAAGGAGACCAGAATTGCACGCAATATTCCAAAAGTGGGCCTAACCAATGTCTTGCACAGCTGTAACATGACCTCCCGACTCCTTTACTCAATGTTCTGACCAAGTAAAAAAAAGCATGTCAAACACCTTCTTTACGATCCTATCTACCTGCCATTCCACTTCCATGCTGATCTATTTGGTTTTACAAAAGACCTTTGACAAGATGCTGCATAGGAAGCTGCAAAATAGAGGGGAGCTCATGGAGTTAGGGGCAAGCTATTGTATTGATAAAGGATTGGCTGACTGGCAAATGGCAGAGAGTAGTAACACAGGGTCTTTTTCAAGATGGCAGCTGGTGACTAATGGAGTTTCCCAGGGTCAGTGTTGGACTATTCACTTTATGCATTTATGATCTGGATTAAGGAACTGAGAGCATTGTTGCTAGGTTTGCAGATGACACAAAGATAGATGGAGGGGCTAGTAGTGTTGATGAAATAGAGATCCTGCAGAAGAACATGAGCAGGCTAGGGGAGTGGATAAAGAAGTGACAGATGGAATACAGTGTGGGAAAGTGTGAGGTTATGCACTTTGGCAGGAAGAATAGAGGCATAGACTATTATCTAAATGGGAAAAGGCTTCAGCAATCTGAAGCACAAAGGGACTTGGGAGTTCTAGTTCAGGATTCTCCTAAGGATAAAATGCAGGTTCAGATGGCATTTATGAAGGCAAATGCAATGTTAGCATTCATTTCAAAATAGCTCAAATAAAAGTGCAGAGGTGTACTACTGAGGCTGTATAATACTCTGGTCAGATAGCATTTGGAATATTGTGACCAGTTTTTCACCCCATATCTAAGGAAGGATGTATTAGCTTGGTGGGTGTCCAGAGGAGGTTTACAACAATGATCCTAAGGATGAAGGGTTTGTCACATGAGGAGTGGTTGAGCACTCTGCATCTGTACTCATCTGAGTTTTGAAGGATAATGGGGAATCTCATTGAAATTTGGAATGCAGTGGGGCCTGGACAGAGTGGACTTAGAAGATGTTTCCACTAGCAGGAGAGACTAGGAGCCAAAGGCACAGCCTCAAGTGAAGGGACAATTCTTAGAACTGAGATGAGGAGAAATTTGTTCAGTCAGAGGATGGTGAATCTGTGGAACTCGTTGCTGCAGAATGCTGTGGAAGCCAAGTCATTGAGTGTATTTAAGATGGAGGTAACTAAGTTCTTTGGTAAGGAGATGAATATTTACAGGAAGAAGACAGGAGAAGGACTGGAAAAACACGTCAGCAATAATTGAATGATGAATCAGACTTGATGGATCAAATAATTTAATTCTGCTCCTATAAATTGTGTTCTTATGAACATATATGCTAGTTACCTTTCTCTGTAGACTTCTTGTATCAACCATGTAATTTCTCTATTTTTATGTTATCAGCAAACTGGGCTATATACATTCACTTCCTTCATGCAAGCCATTAATACATATTATAATTAATTGTGGCTCCAGCACTGATCCTGTGATAATTTACTAGTTATGGGCCTTCATTCTGAATATGCTTCCTTTTCCCAAATCTCTGCCTTCTATTGATTAGCCAATCAATATGCTAATATGCTACCTCCAACACCATTGACTCTTATTTATTAAGTATCCTGATACACACTAGCTTATCAGACACCTTTGGAAATCCAAATATATTACATTGATTGGTTTCTCATTTATTCATACTGCTTGTTACCTCCTCAAAGAATTTTCATCTATTTGTTGGCATGATTTCGCTTAGTGAAGACATGTTGACTCGGCTTGATTATATTATGCATTTCTAAGTTCTCTGCTATTACATTCCTTACAATTGACTCTTAATACTTTTCTAATGACATGTTAAGATAATTGGAGTATTGTTACACATTTTATGTCTCTTTCCCTATTTGAATAAGGATATTGCATAGGCAGTTCTCAAATCCTCTGGGACATTTGAAGAATCTAAGGATTCTTGGAACATGATTATTTTTGTGGATAGTTATTTTCTTTAATATCCTTAGATGCATTGCATCAACTCCAGCAGACATATCAATCCCTAGTCCCATTAGTTTCCCAAGCTTTATTTATCTTGTGATAGTTACTCTATTTATTTCTACTTTTGATTTTGCTCCTTGATTTGGTATTTTTGGTACATTATTTGAGTCTTCTTCCTCAAAGACTGATAGAAAATATATATTCAATACCTTTGCCATTTGTTTGGTCCCAGCCTCACACCCTATGAGGTCTACATTCACTTTGGCCACTCTCTTCCCTCTTATATACATAAAGAAGTTTCTACTGCCCTTTTTGTTATTACCTATTAGTTTATTCAGAACTTCTTTTATTTATCTTTATTTCTTATTGGGTCATCTTTTATTGGCTTTTAGAATGTCTCAATCCTTTGGCTTACCATTCACCTTTTCGACATTATATGATTTTCTTTCAATTTTATATGATCCTAGGCTCCCTTAGTTTATCCCCTTCCAGTTAGTTTAATCCTAGTTAATTTATCCCCTTCCTAGTGTCATTCTTCCTTATTAGAAGATATCATTCTGAGTCATGAACTATTTTCTGAATTGTTTGCATTGTTTATCAACAGTGTTTTCAGCTAAACTCCTTTCCTATGCCATTTCAGCCAACTCTGCCTAATTCTTTTGTAATTATCGATATTTAAGTTTGGCACAGTAATTCCCTACCCAAGTTTCTGACTATCAAACTAAATGCTTAATTCTGCAATGCTGCAGTCACTGTTTCTTTTACTGTGAGATCATTTATCACACCTACCTCACAATGTATTACTAAATTCAAATATCCTGATCCCTGTTAGGAACCATAATATATTGTTCAAGAAAATGAATTCTTTTTGTGGCGAGCCCAATATGGATTTTCCCAAACCATGTGAAAATTAAAGTCACCTATGTCCTCATTATCTCTTCTCTTTCCCCCTCATTTCTTCTTCTCTTCCTCTTTCATTCCTCCATCCTCCTTCTCTCACTCCTGTCCTTCTCTTCTTTTCTGTCCTGGTTTCATGCTCTCCCCTCTTGTCTCCTGTTCCACCGTCATGTTTTACCTTCTAATCCCATCTCCTCCTTTCCTCACTCATATCCGTTTATATAAAAAAAAGCTAGAATGGAGCTGGATACCTTGTTTGCAAGCAATAGGTTTGCAGGGCAATTAGTGAAAGAGCAGTCATTTTTCAAGCACCTTAGAGCGACAGTTATCCAAATTAGTGACATATTTAAACAACATTAAGGCAACTTTCCACTGGAGCTAAAAGTCACACTATTTGACAGCAGTAATGTAAAATTCCTAAAACATGCAGAATTGAAATATAAGAAAACATTTGCAGTAAAATAATATCAAATTGCTAGTAATATGATAAAAAATAATATTTTATCTAATTGTTCTGAAATTTCTATGTGAAAAATATATTACAATATCTCATAACATTTTTTTAAAAATTAGATATTTTTCATTTATTGACGATATGAAAATTCTTATTTTAGTAAATTCAAAAATGTAACAAAATTCTGTTGAATGTTTAATATTCACTTTTTTATTGGTTGTTAATAAAACATGCCATATTTTGTTTCTATGGAGACACAGAAAATATGTGTAGTATAGGTCACAATGAAAACCCTGTACATGATTTACATTGTTAGAAACTTTATTACAACACATATTAGAATCCATTAAAACAAGGCATAGAAAGATTTCCTTTAGTGTCAGTACATTAATAATATGATATATGGAAGAAGATTACATTTGTTTGCTATTTCTGGTGTAATTGTAAATGCAACTAGCAGTTGTGAGCTGTGACATCTTAGCACTGTTTGCAATGTTATGGAAATACGTTAACCAAATGAAGCCTCTCCACTATTCAAACTGGGAGCTCTCTCCCTGTACAAGCCAAGGTAACACGCCCTGGACACTGATCAGATAATATTCCCCACCTGAACTAATGAGACAAACTCTTCTCAGTACACTTGTCAGAGAATCTCTACCCATATTATTGAACAGGGCAATCATCACAGTGGTAAATGGACATCATTTCATAGAGATCAATGCATAATTATTTATGGTCAGTTAATAGCATAAACGTTAAATAAAAATTAAAAGAAACACAGGTTGCTGAAGCTTTCATCTTCCCTCAGCAGGATAAGCTCAAGAATGACATATTTCACCCAATTACAGTGTTTTATAATACATGAGAAAAGGGTCCTGCTGGGCTGGCAAGTCAATTCTGATCAGCTTAGGCATTACCATTGAGAAAGTAATGTGAATAGTAGGTTGCACAATACTCAAATAATTCAAGAAAGGTTCAAAACTTGAATATATTGCTTTCAATTGCAGACAAAAGTTCCCTGGTAAAAAAAAATGCTGCTTTTAGCAAGCAATAAATGAGCCATGTTATGAGCTTGATTAGTTATCTTAAATTGGTTGTTATTACAGTTATTCATGTACTTGTTCAGCACTTGCTGACTATTCATTGATTAACGTCTATTGTTAACACATTGTATTTTCACAATTGCTAGCTCAGGCTAGGTAATCCTGGTCCATAGACTTCATTTTGCAAAGACCTAAAGGAATATGTCTTTTGATTTGATGAATCGTTGTTGAAACTCATCCTCTTGGATTCCCTCTTTTAAATGGACTTGGGACAGACAACCAAAGGACTGCCTAACTGATATGATGAGGGATGTGAACATTCAGATAGAGTGGAAATTGTTTTTTCATGTGATAGGAAAAGGTTCTTTCTGACATAGAGTAAGAGGGACTTAGCCTACAGTAGGAATGATGTTTGGCAAAGTAATAATATTGTGCTTAATTTTTCTCTTTTTTAAAATTCTTATCTTTTTTTTCCTTTTTTAATATTGTGCTTAAGTGACATAGGAAAAAGGGAATAGTCAATTACTACTTAACAGTTTTTTGAAGATCTTCTTGTGGAGGCATGTGAGTTGAATAAGAACTCTTCCTTCATCCAGTTTCTGCTTTGCAGGAGTTAGATATCATGGTCACAGTGAGTTCTTGTCAGCTGTCCTAAATCATACTTTTCATAATCTGAGGCTGCTGGTAGTTCATAACACAATTGATGCTCCAGTGGAAATAAAGAATGTGAGAATACCCATGGTGTTAGTTTTGAACAAGTAGAGAGATTAGATTAGATTACTTACAGTGTGGAAACAGGCCCTTCGGCTCAACAAGTCCACACCGACCCACCGAAGCGCAACCCTCCCATACCCCTACATTTACCCCTTACCTAACACTACAGGCAATTTAGCATGGCCAATTCACCTGACCTGCACATCTTTGGACTGTGGGAGGAAACCGGAGCACCCAGAGGAAACCCACGCAGACACAGGGAGAATGTGCAAACTCCACACAGTCAGTCACCTGAGGCAGGAATTGAACCCAGGTCTCTGGCGCTGTGAGGCAGCAGTGCTAACCACTGTACCACCATGCCGCCCACATCTGAGCAGCTCATTAGGAGGTCCGTTAGAGCGCAGGAATCTTTCTCCTTATTTTGCGTTCAAGGTGTATCAGCCTATATGGAAAGCCAGAAATGGCCGAATGGCAGGGAATTAAGTTTATCTCATACTCACTCACACTATCACTGTTCCGCATTAATCCTTGTTCGACCACCACAAGCCACATGTATAGATCTCCCACTTGGCATAACTCTGGAAGCTGCCCTTGTCACAGTGGAAGAAAAAAGTAGGGTACCTATGCAGATTGTAAATTTCAGTAATACAGACATTTCCCTCTAATCAAAAACTGCTATTGTCATGGGCAGTGGACAGACTGGAGGAGATATCTCTAACCTCAGTTCAATGATGGACATTGGAAAGTTGGAGGAAACCCAGAGGAGACAGCTTGTTGTACTGTCACCTTGTACTGAACAATATTAAATAACATAGCACTGATATCAGGAACTGTAACCTGATGAACCATAGGATTGTGACCAAATGTGATTATCTAGTAAAGTTTTCTTACTATCAATTCCCACCCCATCACTGGGAAATTGGGTCAACCACAAAAGTCTTTGCAACAAGCTGTCAGCCATGAGTTGACATGTCCGTCCATCACTCCTATCATGAGGAAGAAAGAAAGAAAACTGAGATGTGTGTCAATTACCAGGTCCTCAATGCAAAGACGCATAAAGATGCTTACTCTCTACCTGAGGACATCTTACAAGTTCTCAAAGGTGCAACATATTACTGCAGTCTTGATTTAGCCCACAATTATAAACAGCTATGCATTGCTGAACAAGGGATTGAAAAGATTACATCCAGAAAGGGAAACAGAGACGTTATGAATATGCAAAAATGTCATTTGGGCTCTGGAATGCCCTTCATGCATTTGGTGGATAAAGATTTTGGTGACCTTTAAATTCTGATCCCTCCTTGTATCTTATCGAGAAGCACCTTGAAATACTTGACATTATTTAGTCAGCTTGCTGTTGACTAACTTGAAAGTTAAACCAGAGAAGTGCCAACTTTCCGACAGTATCTTAGCACTTCATTATCAAGGAAGTCTTTACTTCTGCCGATGAGAAAATCTGAGCGTGAGAGGAATGTCTCAGCCTAAGCTGGGATGGGAACTGCATGGCTTCCTTGGTCTAACTGGTTACTATCAGAGGTTTGCGCAAGGCTGAGCACACTGGCTGCCCTTCTTCACAATGTACTGAGCACATCAGAGAACGTTGACAAGTGGTTGGGAAAGAATGCACGAGGTGTGATACTTCACGGAGCATCTCAGTGGGTTGGATCCCAGTAAGTGAAGACTCAGGTAGAAGCTTCCCTTATTGCCAGCTCTTAATTACTCAGTTTTGCAACTCCTTTCCAAATTGAAAACTGACGCCAGTTTCTGTGGCCTAGAAACGGTGCTGTCACATGTCCATGGGCAGAGAAGAGTGCTTATACCCAAATGAGCAGGACATACAACATTACTCCATTGTGAAACTCACATTGCTAGCTTTGAGGTGGGCTATTTCCGAGAGGTTCAGAGACATTTTCGTCAGTGTAGTGTTTGAAGTGTTGACAGACAGTGACCCACTCAGTTACTTTCAAATGTCTGCCAATCTTAGAGCAAAGAGACACAAAGGGCTGCTGAACTTGGTCAGCTTGAAGTCCCAATCCATTACAGGTCAGGCTGATGTCCTTGATTGAAGGTGTGATCATGAAGGCAAACCACTTCTCTCCAGTTGAGAAGCTATGGTTGATGCTATGCCCATGTCCCAAGTCAAAGACAGCATTCAGACTCTAATTCCTTAAGCCATTCAGTCTCAAATTCAGCATACTGTCACCAGTGCAATCATGAATGATTTAAACTAGGTCCAGATGGACCTGTTTGACCTTTACCACCCATCTCAAAAAAGGACCTCAGATAACTTTAGTTGGTTTTAGTAGACTGAGGATCGAACATGCACAAGCCCAACACCAGATGATGAGGAAATCAAGCCATAACAATGGTTAATAATGGCTGGAAGATGATCAGCAAGGAAAGTGTCCATGATGAGGAAAGAGGTGAAGCAACTCATTTTTCCCGAAAGCCTCAAGTTCCAATTGTTGTTAGCACTTCATGATCAAGGTGGATAGTAAGTAACAGCAAAGACGAATGAGTTTTGCAGCCATATTGCAGGCCATGGATGGCACTGATATTGATGATCGTCAAAATTGCAAGGTATACTTTGGCTCAAACAAGGAAGTGACTTCACCCCAGAATATTTGGAGATGCCGGTGTTGGACTGGGGTGTACAAAGTTAAAAATCTCACAACACCAGGTTAGAGTCCAACAGGTTTATTTGGAAGCACTAGCTTTCGGAATGCTTTTCCTTCATCAGGTCTTTGTCCTGATGAACCTGATGAACTACCTGATGAAGGAGCAGTGCTCCAAAGGTTAGTATTTCCAAATAAACCATTGGACTCTAACCTGGTGTTGTGTGATTTTTAATTTTGTTCACCCCAGAATGGTATCCTTTTGAGGTACTTGCAGTGGGATTTATAGTTCTACTTCCATTTTGTTCCTTAGTTGTGGCTAAATCCTTTGAAGAGTCTTTTTTCTCCAGTATTGCAATGCTCTCCAAACAATGCTGCCACTTTCCTCTTTCCATCCTTTCATACCTTTCCTGAGCATGATGTAACCAAAAAGATTTAATGCCCAGTCCAGTCCCTCCAGGTCTCCATTATTGCTACAGCATCATTGTAGGATGGTACAGTGGCTCAGCGGTTAGCGCTGCTGACTCACAGTGCCAGTGATCTGGGCTCGATTCCAGCCTTGGGCGACTGCCTTTGTGATGTTTGCACATTCTCCCTGTGTCTGCATCGGTTTCCTCCTACAACCCAAAGATGTGCAGCTCAGGTGAATTGGTAGGGGGATGGGTTTGGGTGGGTTACTCTTTGGAAGTCGGTGTGGACTTAGAGTCATAGAGTCACAGAGATGTACAGCGACTTGTTGGGCCAAATGACCTGTTTCCATACTGTAGGGAATCTAATCATTATTCCAAATGGCAAACTGCTCCTGTAACTCACTAGCATATTTCTTGTGTTCCATGCATTCACAGTCATCCTTTGTAATCCTGATGTAGAAAATTTTAACCTTTCCCCTACTCCAACTTTAGCTGTTAATTTGCTATCATCTGTCCCAGCATCTCAGCACACTCTGGTGTCTATCTCCTAGCTCCCACACTCCTGAAGAGTTGGTTTAAACATTCCCCAACAGCCACAAGCAAACCATCCCTTTATATCCATGTTACATCTTGGAGATGGAGATCTTTAACAGAAGGTTCATGGATTGAATAATCATATTTAGTGCTAAGCACCAGCTCGGCTCTGCCCATTCAAGTAGTGCTCCTATCCGCCTATCCTAGACAATCAAAGTCAGGAGGTGACCATTTTCTGAGATACATGAAGTGATTTACAGCTAATATCAGGTGGAAATATTAAGCAGCTGAGTTTTCCACTTTTGCTTTGATTGACATCTTTGTCTCCTGAAACCTCTTGTCCAGTGAATGTGCATTAGCAATGGTGGTCAAGGTCACCAGAGCCCTGTGTTTCTCCATCTCCAGCATCTTCCAGGAATCAGCTGGTGACAGGCATAGGATTTCATAATCTGCTGCTCAGTTGGCCACAAGAGATTTTTTTAATATTGACTTGCTTTAGGTGAGCTATGTCTCATTTGGAGTAGGCTGAATGTGGTGGAGGACAAGTTGATCATGAATTGGCAGTAATGATTTTTAGTTTTTCATTACACTGGTTCAAAACATGATAATGCACCCTTCAAAGCACATGTGAGTGTTTGTGTGAACGTTTACATGAAATAACGTACTTCACAGTGCTGCAAGTGCCAGCAATTTAAAAGACAGATTTTTAGAGTACTGGCTCAAAACTGTACAGTAATCGATAACAACCTATTAACCTGAGTTCCTTCTGATGTATTTTTTAAAAAGGGTGAAATACATGGAGAAAGCTACGTATCAATTTGTGTCAGATACCATTAAAACCTTAAAATAAAAAATAAAAATGCAATTGGCCTTTTAAATTATGCACTTTTATGACCTTTTAAATAATGCATTTAATTATGCATTATTCATCAAACTAATTCTGGATAGTTTCCTTTCATGGTTTCTTACCATAAATAAAGGTCATTATTGTGACTAGATTTCAAATGAAAAGTTTTTTTTTTACATTCTATTTATTCTATAAACTGATTGAAAGCAGATACTATCTTTGTCACCTCATTTTGGAAGTACATTATTAGCAATACTTACAATATACAATTAAGTGACTCACGTCTTACAGCAACACCTATGCCAGGAAATGTGACCTTTCAAATCTTTCTAAGAGTACAATTTATTCAGGTTCAGGTGGAAGTTTACTATCCTAAAAATTTAAAACCTATTTTTTCTGGAACCTTAAATCAGTAAAATTGGATTGCGTACAACTATTTGTATTGATATAGATTCTTTAATATATTAAATAACCCAAAAGAATTTTTACAGAAATGTTATCAAACAAGATTTTATACTAAGCCACAGAAGGTAACATCAGCAGAGTTTACAAAATGCTTCATCAAAATGGTATATTTAAAATTAAGTTTTATATTAATATTTAGAGGTAAAGGTAGAGAGGCAGGAATTTGAGGGACGAATTTCCAGAATACTAGAAGAAGGATTAAGAAGGATTATTATTGCTCAGTGGATAGGTCCAGCCCCTTCTATCAAATGAAACAGGTGGGAGTAAATGGTTTGATGACTTAAATGAAGCTTAATATATTGGCCATGAGTTTCATTGGGGATAGTCCCAATCTTCCACTGTACAATCTATTGGTATCACCATTGTCTTCTCCAAGAAATAGCGTAAACAACATTGTTCATGAATCCATAGGAACAGTTCAATTTGAATATGACAGAATAGAGGGATTGTTTCTGCAGCAAATTACCACAATTTAATATCATATTTTGTTAAATTTCCAAGATAATTTGCTGTAAGGTATAGGTTCAAAACTTTCCACTTGCCAAGAGAATTTTGACATGACAATGGATAGGTCACAGCAGGAATACTGTGTGCAGATTTGGGAGCCACATCATACAGTGGATATTAATGTATAGTTCAGTTCAATAACAATTACAAATTGCCATTGTATCAATGTTGACTCTTTAGTAGTCCAATTAGTTCATTCACCTGCTCCTTTTTCATAATCCTAGATCTTTTTCCCCTTTTAAAATATTCATCCAATTCTCTTTTGAATCCCTCTGATGAATCGCTTTCTCTATACTTTTCCAAACCACAACCACAAAGTATGTCTCCATATGTTTCAAGTCTTTCATCAAACATGTTCAGTTTATATGCCCTGTTTACCAGAAAGTTGATTAATATTTCCGGTTTTCTGTGATTTTTTTTATCAGCTTCCTTGCTTGTAAAATGTATCCCTATGTTAACAAATAGAAAGATCCCATATGCCAATACTAGTGTTCCTATATTGTACTTACACAGTGGCTGCAACGTGATTGACAGAAACCTGTAGACAGAGTGGGAGAGACTGCAGATGTTCCTGTTGTCAGAAATTCTTCTACCCTCCATGTTCTGAGTCTTCAAATTGCAACATGTGTAGTAGAGATTGGCTGTGGTGGAGCAAAGAATGTTGTCACCTACTGGGTGTGGTGACTCAGCATTTCCAGTGATGGGCTGGTTGCATTATTGGGCTGCTCTAAGTCACTGCCAGCTCTTTTAAGCATTGGTACCTTCAGTCAGAATGGCAGCATTTTACACATTTGTGGCAGCAGACTGAGTTTGAGTTGAGTCTGATCTTGCACTGCCATGCTCAAATGTTTGGTGGAACCTCCTTGTGCTGCTCAGAGTTGGCCATCAGACCCTGCATTATGTTTGGAGCTGCAAGAGTGGATAATGAAGTTGTCTTTAATTCCATGTCAGAAACAATTAGTTACAACTCAGTGTAAAGCTGTGTGCAAGGTTGGAGATAGACCCTTTCATACTACCTCATAATAGCAACAGGTTTTCTGACAACCCTGCCAATGCACCAACCATTTTTGTGTGTGTACCCACCATCCTCTGCATTGAAGTAACCCCTTGAGTCCTCTGCATCTGAACTCATGTGTTACCATGCTTCTGATGAGCTGATACCAGTGCAGCAGCTAGTATAGCAAAAGAGGATGCCAGTGAGTCTGACACAATCTATTCTATCTATATGGTAGAAGAGCTGTAGGTATTTACAAGCTGTGACATGTGGCTATGAGGCCTGAAGCAGTGCTAAATGTGTGAGAGGGAGACAAAGCTATGGATATGAGTTGTGACTGATAAAAAATGGCAAGTCAAGGTT
The DNA here is from genome assembly GCF_047496795.1 of Chiloscyllium punctatum. NCBI lineage: Eukaryota > Metazoa > Chordata > Chondrichthyes > Orectolobiformes > Hemiscylliidae > Chiloscyllium > Chiloscyllium punctatum. The sequence continues at coordinate 67,828,707 of NC_092740.1, forward strand.
ATGGTGAACCTCTCACAATATTACCCCCTCTTATTGCTCATGCAATCAGTCACTTAACACTTTTGGCAATTTGGTAGAAATAAGAAGGCAAGATAAGATCTGTACACAACCTGCAACAAAAGGAAAGGGCTTGGGTTGATCACATATTGAAATCCAGGACCTGTTTTCAGATCTATAGAAATTCATAACACCCCATGGGCTGATCCCTATTCTACTCTTGGGTCCACGTTTTTGTTGTGACAGAGACCCTGTCTGACACAATGAGAAAAGCATAAAATCACCAAAAATCTGAAATCATGCTCCTGACAATGTAATTTCAGATTCTTGTCTGGAGATGGCTCAATTTTCAAAAAAAAGGCAAGAATGTAGAAAAGGTGAAGGTTGGGGGGGATGGTTTGCATTGAAAAGGCCACGATTTTCATTCCAGAGTCACAAATGCAAAGGCAGGACATTTCCTGGCTCTACAAGTTTGACCCTAGGAACAAACTGTCCTGAACTTGGATTTTTGTTCTGGAACAATGGGCTATTCTGGATGAATAACAGGTGACCCCCAGCCAAGAGTGTTGGCTGGTGACTGCAGATGAGAACTGGCTGCAATGCAGCCTCTGTGCACTGGCACCAGCTGGGAGATTAATTGAAGACTATCAAAATGAGAAAAACCATCCCCCCCCAACCTTCACCTTTTCTACATTCTTGCCTTTTTTTTGGCAACCGCAAAAAGAACCTGACCCCACCTTAAAACATCCTCTAAGCTGTCCTGGGATGTTACATACAGGGGGAGTTCAGTTTTCCAAAGCAGCATCTTGGCTATCCCATATAAGTTACTTGAAACACACCTGGTCTGCTTGCACAGTCCAGATTCCAATCAATGGGAATAACAAAATGGGATTGAAATAGAGACAGCTGTTTCTGAATCATCCACATGAATGTTTATTCCATTGTCATTACGTTGTGACCGTGTCTCTCTAACTGATCTTGCAGTTTCAGGCAGGCAATAAATGTGGCCCGGGCTGAACATCTGCCAGATTTTTCAGACTCATCCCAATTTGGATTCTGCATGTACAATTCCAATTATATGCACAGAAACATCTCTCAACCATTCCTCCTACTGTTGGCACTGTTGAACAATAAACTGTTTTTCTTCATTAATATGTTGAATACATTGCTTACAAAAACATAGCCTGCTTCAATAATCAAACCTTTCAAAAATATAATTTAACCAGCTTGATACTCATCATGCATCGAACATTAAAACCTATTCAGAGAGTTAGTTTTCACAAACCAGTTTAAATACATGTGTATGCTAAAATCTTTTAAGATTAGCTGGACAATATGCAGAAATGAGTGAATCTAACAAAAGTAAATGCATTTGAAATAAGCCAATTTAGATTTATTTTTACACACTGATGATATGTAATTTTTCATTGTCATGAAGGCATTCATAAAGGAGACATAAAGACAGATGAGAAGTAAGTAGTCAGCCTATCAACTACTGTTGCTAAGAATCCTCATTACCTAGTAGTACTGTCAGGCGTCTGGCTATTGAAAATGTGAACCTTTGTTCCTGCCCTGACATAGCGTTGATAGCATAAACTGATAAATAATTACCTTCTGCCCTCACCACCCATCCCCCGACGACAGCTGTAGCTCTTCAGCTTACTCTGCATGCCCTTGGAGAAATTCTGTGGTCCCCTCTGTCTTAGCAGCTCCTGCGATTACAAAAATCAATCTGCACTCTGCCTGATGCAACTGGGACAAAAATCAATTGTCAATGATGTAGCTTTGGGGACTTGGGACCCCTATTACTGGATCATGGTCTGCAGACTGATGGAATATTATCATATTGGTCGAGCACTGGACATCAGTGAGACCCACATTTGCTGAAACAATGTCGTCCAATTTATTGTTACTATCTGCTGTAGGCATAGTTCATGTAGCAATACTATTGTTGTGCTATAATATTGCTCAGTCTTTAGATTTGTTCTAATTGTTACAATAATAGATTTTAAAATTATACAGTACATGCATGTATTTCTATTTAAAAATTAACAAGTTTTGATGAGTGCTTTGCATTTCCTAAAATGCATGCAAATCTAAATTGTCATCCTGATATAATGAGATCCAATTTTCAAACTCTCTCAACTTAATTTCCATTGATAAAGAAATTTGTAAGCAAGTGCCAATTCACTATCATACTTTTTATATTATCACAAGTAAATATTTCTCCAACTGCCCAAACTGCAAGAGTTTTGGCAATCAAATTGACTTATGTGGGGATATCTAACATCAGTCAACTATTATACAGTGGTCCCGCTTAGTGTTCAGGTCTGCTATATATCTTAGTGAAGGGGAAAATATTTTTGTATTCTTTCATGGACAGTGGGTATCACTGTCTAGGCAGGCATTTACTGTCCATTAATAGCTGCCTTTGAGAAGATGATGGTAAGCTGTTTCCTTGAATCATTGCAGTTCATTGGTTGAGGTAGATCCATTCTGGTGTTAAGGTGGGAGTTCCAGGATTATGACCTAATAACACTAAAGGAATGATGATATATTTCCAAGTCGAGTTGATGAGTTTATAACCATCCATTATTGTGATATCACCTGTTTAATGTGTTATATTTTTTATGTTTTTTTAAGACACAATTACCACTCTTACATAAATAGCAGAAGTTTAACTTACTTAAAAGTCTCAAGTACATTAGTTAATTCACAAGAAATACTGAAGTAAAAAGAAAACAATATTTATACTGTATGAGAGGTGTGTGCTGATTGGTTGGCATGAGTAGTCTGATTGGAAGAGGTATAACCATTCTCTGATTCATTTATTCGGGGAAGTCTTTGACAAATCGGAGTCAACTTCCCTGGATTAAAGTTTAAATGAAGCTTGGTTCTCAACTGCCAATCATCATTAACTAGTGCATTCTCTATGGCAACACCTCTCCCAATGAGAGTTCATTTTTAACTAAATCAGCACTCTTTTCTCATACAATATAATTGTTGTTTTCCACCTCCAGAAGGGGAAAAAAAACAATATTTGGAAATGAAACATATTGGTCTGACTCATCTTGTATTCCTGAAAGTGGAACTCTACTATGACTAGTACTTTCATTTCTCAATTGGTGAAACAAAAACCTTCAACAAGATGTTTGTTTCAGCATTACAAACAGATTACTTGCAGCAACTTATGTTTACAACTTTAGCCTAGCATGCTGCTCGTCAAGTGGTGTCTTTGGCTCATTAACATACTTAGCTGTTGAAAACTGTTAACACACAGAATGTCTGCCTAAATCAAATTTCACTGCCTTAGACTCTGAAATGATTTTGAGGGGTGGTCAGATATCACACTTCCACAAAATTATCTTGAATATGAAACCGCTTGAAGAATTGAAGGAGATTAAGGAAAACAGAGAGGTTTTAATTAAAAAGATAAATTAAAGTTTAAAATAAATTAAAATGAATGCTAAAGGATTTATTACAGATAAATAATACAAACATAGTGATAAATGAGGGAAATTAAATCAGATGGAATAATGGTCTTATAATTACTTGTACTAACGCAAGTTTTAAAATAAAATTCATAAAGCTACTACATGTTCAATAAGACTATTATCATAATGAATGTGATTTTAGAGCCTCAAAATTTGTGAGGTAAGAGTGAGATAAGATGTTCCAACTTAGCTAGCTTACTACCTTCAGAATGCTCTGCCAATGTCAACATTATGGTTCGAGTTCCAAATCCAGACATACAAGGCATATATTCATTTTTTTCTTTGACCACTTCTACTTATAAAGTCACATAACAGACTACTTTGGCTTCATATTGACAGTGCAGTCAAACATGAACTTTGAAAAATGATCACTTTACTTTGAATGCCTTCACTGCAGCAAATAAATAGGGAACTGAATTTTAATACTATGCAACCATGAAAAATGGCTAGCAGTATAAATGGTGTGCGATTTACAATATTGTTCATGGTTCAGGAAGGAACTTTAAAGTGTTAAGGTAAATGTGGAGGAGTTATCCTGTTGCTGCTGTTAAATACAATATCTGCCCGTTAAGTCTAAATCTACAAGGTGTCAGACCAGTGTATGAAACGGATTTGCTTTCTTTTGATCCTCTGGGAATGTGCTATTTTCCTGAATCTCCAAAACCTAAGCAGCAAGAATAATTCTATTGTTTTGTCACTGTCAGACACAGGTTTATACTTTTTAATATACATTGTTGTGGGCTTTAGCACCAAAATTGGTGAGCATGTGCACGCAGTGCTACTACAGCACTTTTGGATAAAAATTAGTCTGCCATTGTACCATGCCACAAGTAATTAGCAACATCATACATTGTATACAATGAAGTGTAGAAATGCAAAGGACAAATAACACAACAATACATAAACACAACAAGACTTGATGATGGCAAGAATATATGACATCAGCTCCATTCTACAATGATAAGCATTTTTAAAAAACAATACCATAAAGTTGTTTGGATTGCTCAGTGAGTAAAAACAATGTGTGGTAGACAGATCAGAAAAGTGCCAGTTTCGGTGTCTTCTTCTACTGCATGAGCGGTATCTTGGCTGTCATGAAAATGGTGCACAAAAACTGGAAATAGGGTTAGTACAATATTGCTGACAGGACTTGATCCCTAGTTTATGTTGAGTCACTTGCTCTTCACTGCGGGAACAGTCAGATAATAAATAAAATAACATCTGATTACTGCTGTAAACTGTAAACATGTGATGTTAGATAAAAACAGAATTATTTTCACATGCAGAGCTCACATAATGAGCACCATGAACAAACAGGAACCAGTGATAATAATGTCCACAGCTCCCATTATATTTAGATGGGGAGAAAGTAGGGAAAGATTTGGTAAGACTTGATAATGGGAATGGAGTTCACAGAGTGTGATTAACCTCTGCCTTTTCACTACAATATTGGCAGCATACAAATGTCATGCTGCCTGTTCATTTAAATAGAAGCAATAAGCAGCTTATGAGCTGCAAGATGGCTGCACACATTTGCAAGGGATACAAATCCATGTGAGAATGGCACCACTAAAAGAAGCCTTAAAGTTTGTTTCATTCAGAAGGTTTAATGGCCACTGCTTTTTGTCTATTATTTCATGAGGTGTGGACTATACCAACTAGGCTAGCATTTATTGTTCATCTCTAATTGCTCTGGAGAAGATGTCCTCGAACCAGGGGTACCCAATGTGCTGTTAGAAAGGGAGAATTTTGATACAGCGACATTAAAGAAATAGCGATAAAGCTCCAAGACAGAGTGCAAGTAACCCACAGGAACATGACAAGTCATGACACACATCTTCCTCAGCAACTATTTGCAAAGAAGGAGCAGCATCTCCTGTCATATATATATATATATATATATATATATGTGTGCTCTTGTCATTCAAGCTCACTTGTATGATTGAGCCAATGAATTCTCTACACAGGTTCCAAGTTACCACCTTGACTGAATCTTGTTGAGAGAGCTGAATGCTTGTACTCTGTGTAGCTCTCTAACAATCAGCCACGGCAATGATCTAATATTTTTTATCAAAGTGAAATTTGTTTTCCTTTTTTTTATTCTGATTTTACCACTCACTCCAGTCTCAATAGCATCACACTGTTTGGTGACATCATTGTTGGCACCATAATACCTCAGCACAGAATTGCCATCACGAGCTGTTTGTTTCTCCAGAAAACTATTTCTTATTTTGTGCGCATTACTATGCACATCCTTAGCATTGAGCATGCATAGAGACCCAAAGTCTGGTGATATTTTAGGCATGAACTTTGTGAGGTAGTGTACAAATTGAGTAAATCAGTGCAATGTTTTCACATCTGTAGGTCACTGCACAGCTCTCACCTTGTCAGTATTCAGGCCAAGTCTCTCCCTACCAGCACATGACAGTCATAGTCATAGAGATGTACAGCATGCAAACAGATCCTTTGGTCCAACCCGTCCATGCCGACCAGATATCCCAACCCAATCTAGTTGCACCTGCCAGCACCCTGCCCGTATCTCTCCAAACCCTTCCTATTCATATACCCATCCAAATGCCTCCTAAATGTTGCAATTGTACCAGCCTCCACCACTTCTTCTGGCAGCTCATTTCATACACGTACCACACTCTGCGTGAAAAAGTTGCCCCGTAGATCTCTTTTATATCTTTCCCCTCTCACCCTAAATCTATGCCGTCTAGTTCTGGACTCCCTGACCCCACGGAAAAGACATTGTCTATTTAACCTATCCGTGCCCCTCATAATTTTGTAAACATCTATAAGGTCACCCCTCAGTCTCCAACGCTCCAGGGAAAACAGCCCCAGCCTGTTCAGTCTCTCCCTATAGCTCAAATCCTCCAACCCTGGCAATATCCTTGTAAATCTTTTCTAAACCCTTTCAAGTTTCACAACATCTTTCCGATTGGAAGGATACCAGAATTGCAAGCAATATTCCTACAGTGGCCTAACCAATGTCCTGTACAGATGCAACATGGCCTCCCAACTCCTGTACTCAATACTCTGACCAATAAAGGAAAGCATACCAAGCGCTTTCTTCACTATCTCATCTACCTGCGGATCTACTTTCCTGGAGCTATGCACCTGCACTCCAAGGCCTCTTTGTTCAGCAACACTCCCTAGGACCTTACCATTAAGTGTATAAGTCCTGCTAAGATTTGCTTTCCCAAAATGCAGCACCTCGCATTTATCTGAATTAAACTCCATCTGCTACTTCTCCGCCCATTGGCCCATCTGGTCAAGATCCCCTTGTAATCTGAGGTAACCCTCTTCGCTGTCCACTGCACCTCCAATTTTGGTGTCATCTGCAAACTTACTAACTGTACTTCTTATGCTCACATCCAAATTATTTCTCTTAATGACAAAAAGTAGAGGACCCAGCACTGATTCTTATGGCACTCCACTGGTCACAGGCCTCCAGTCTGAAAAACAACCCTCCACCACCGCCTTCTGTCTTCTACCTTTGAGCTAGTTCTGTATCCAAATGGCTAGTTCACACTGGATTCCATGAGATCTAACCTTGCTAATCAGTCTCCCATGGGGAACCTTGTTGAATGCCTTACTGAAGTCCATATAGATCACATCTACCACTCTGCCCTCATCAATCCTCTTTATTACTTCCTCAGAAAACTCAATCAAGTTTATGTGACATGATTTCCCATGCACAAAGCCATGTTGACTATCCCTAATCAGTTCTTACCGTTCCAAATACATTCACATCCTGTCCCTCAGGATTCCCTCCAACAACTTGCCCACCACCATGTCAGGCTCACTGGTCTGTAGTTCCCTGGCTTGTCCTTACCACACTTCTTAAACAGTGGCACCACGTTAGCCAACCTCCAGTCTTCCGGCACCTCACCTGTGCCTATTGATGATACAAATATCTCAGCAAGGGGCCCAGCAACCACTTCTCTAGCTTCCCACAGAATTCTCGGGTACACCTGATCAGGTCCTGGGGATTTATCCACCTTTATGCATTTTAAGATATCCAGCACTTCCTCCTCTGTAATTTGAACATTTTGCAAGGTGTCACCATCTATTTCCCTACAGTCTATATCTTCCATATCCTTTTCTACAGTAAGTACTGATGAAAAAAACCCGTTTAGTATCTCCCCCATTTTCTGTGGCTCCACACAAAGGCTGCTTTGCTGATCTTTGAGGGACCCTATTTTCTCCCTAGTTATCCTTTTATCCTTAACGTATTTGTAAAAACCCTTTACCTATGTACTTACCTTATTCTGAATTGGGTTTGTTAGCTGAGCACTGTCTCGCAATCACACTAGATTCTGACTGTGTTTTATGATGGCTTCCTGTATTGTATTTCCATAAATCAGCAGATCACCAACATTAGTTCTCATGCTGTGAAGATCAATGAATATTTGATGTTGTCTGTTTTGGTACTCTTTGAGAACACTGAAAACTCGAATGGTTTCTGTATCTTTCAATAGATGACTAAAATGCAACTATTGCTTTCATCATGCCTCACTTGCCAGTCACCATCTTTGCATCTAACGCAGTAAAGTTATTAGTCTTTGCTAGAAGTGACAAAATTTCTTCAATAGTTGGTAGTGAGATATCTTCAAACGTTTGTGAAGTTCATTCAGACCAATACATACTCACAGTTGGCCAGGTTCAAGAGTTGTTCCTTTACTGATGACTCCCTTTGGTTCCAGCTTTTTTATCTTGTCCGCCAGAAATATCGTTAAGATATAAAAAAAAGTATCTTTGTAATCATTCAGGGTTTGTTCAACAGTCATGGCTTCATGGTTTGTAAAATGCTAAGAATCTCTTCTAGCATCTAGAGGGTTACCGATCCCCACTGTAGGCTTTCTTCGGTTGTGGTAAATGTATTTTCTTTACTGCTGACTATCTGGAATTTCTGGATTTCATTCTTCCCAGTGCACTGGGCCTTCAGCTTCATTTTCCATTGCAGAATTTGTAAAGTGCATCCAAGAAGGTCTCTTGAAACAGTATATGGAATGCCCAGCTAGAGGAGGAGCCATACTGGACCTTGTGCTGACTCATGAGCCTGGCCAGGTAACTGAGCTTTCAGTGGGACAGCATTTTGGAAACAGTAATTACAACTCCTTAAGCTTTAAGATAGTTATGAATAAGGATCAGTCAGGACCTTTTGGGAAGGTTCTAAATTGAGGGAGGGTAAATTATGTCAGTATTAGGCAGGAGCTAGGGAGTGTCAATTAGGACAAACTGTTATTGGGCATTTGACATGTGGGAATTGTTTAACAACCTGTTGATGAGAGTCTTGGGACAGCATGTTCTAGAAAGGAGGAAGGATAAGGATGGCGAGGTAAGGATCCTTTGGATAATGGGAGCGGTTGTGAATTTAGTCAAAAGGGAAAAAGAAGCATAATGTTAGATTTAGGAAGCTACAATCAGACAGGACCCATGAGAAATATAAAGAAAGCAGGAGAGAACTCATGCAGGGAATTAGGAGAGCCAGAAGGCGCCATGAAATAACCTTGACAAGTAGGGCTAAGGAGAATCCCAAGGCATCTATACCTGCATTAAAAACAAGAGGATAACTAGGGAGAAGGTAGAACAATTCAAGGATAACAGATGGAACTCGTGCTTTGAGGCAGAGGATGTGGGTGAGATCCTAAATGAGTACTTTGTGTTGGTATTCACCCAGGAGAAGGATATGGAGGACAGTGAGATTTGTGTGGAGTATGCTAGGGCATTTTGAGATCAAGAAAGAAGTGGTGTTGTATCTCATGAAGAGCATTAAGGTGGATAAGTTCCCAGGAACCTACCTCAGGTTATTGAGAGAGGCAAGTGAGGAGATTGCTGGAGCCTTGACCAAGATCTTTGTATCCTCACTAGCCACTAGAGAGGTCCCACAGTAATTAATATTGTTCCTCTGTTCAAGAAGGGAAGTAGGGATAATCCAGGAAACTATAAACTGGTGAGTCTCACATCAATGGTTGGGAAGCTGGTGGAGGGACAGGATTTATGTACATTTGAAAAAGCATGGCCAAATTAGGGACAATCAGCATGGCTTTGTGCAGGGCAGGTCATGTCTTATTAACTTGATGAAATTTATTGAGGAGGTGACAAAGGTGATCAATGAGGCTAGGGGAGTGGATATTGTCTACATGGATTTTAGTAAGGCTTTCAAGAAGGTCCCTCATGGTAGGCTCATCTAGAAGATTAAGATGCATGGAATCCACAGTGAATTGGCCACGTGGATTCAGAATTGGCTTGCCAATGAAAGGCAAAGAGTTGTAGTGGAAGGGTGTTTTTCAGGCTGGAGGTCTCTGACTAATGGTGTTCCGCAGGGATCCATACTGGGACTTCTGCTGTTTGTGATATATATAAATGATTGGGATAAAAATTAGATGGGTGGGTTAGCAAATTTGCTGATGATACAAAGATTTATGTAGAAGGTTGTCAAAAGACACAGTGGGATATAGCTCAGTTGCAGATATAGGTGGAGAATTGGCAGATGAAGTTCAATCCGGTTAAGTGTGAGGTGCTGCACTTTGGGAAATCAAATGTTAAGAAAAAGTATACAGTTGATGGCAGGATCCTGAACAGCATTGATGCACAAAGGGATCTTGGTGTTCAAGTCCATAGCTCCCTGAAAGTGGCCACACAAGTAGATAGGGTGGTAAATAAGGTATGGAGGGATATGGACCAAGGACAAGCAGAAGGGATTCATTTAATTTGGCATCATATTAGGCACATAAAGGCCCGTTCCTACACAGGACTGTTTTATGTTCTCTGTATAAGGCTCAATTTCACTTTTGAACATTTTAGTTTTGGGTGACCCAAACAGCCACTTCAGAGATTGAGGAGCTTGTATATGAAGCACTGGTGACCACCTAGCACTTCACATTTACATCTGCAGTCATCATTCTGATAGTCACAAATCATTTGTCATTTTCAGGTCTGATAATCATCAGATTTATCAAGCTAGATTTCTCCAGCTGCCACCTTTAAAGTCTTGTTTTGCTTCTTTCTAGCTAAACTGTCTGGCTAATTTGCACACAAATGGATTTAGTTGCTCAAGTCCTGCTTTACCTAGGCTGGATATACACTCATCTTTCAATGTGGTGCCCTCCACAATATTTACATCTATAGTCTGATCTTCACTTTTCTGCTGGCCCTTCTGCAAATATTTGGGTAGAGAAAGGATGCAAGGAGTTTAACCTGGACAAGTGTGAGGTGATGCACTTCGGGAGGTCAAATACAAGAGAGAAGTATACAATAAAATGACATTAATCTTAGGAGCACTGATCTTCAAAGGGATCTTGGGGTACAGGTCCATAGCTCCCTGAAAGTGGCAACACAAGTGAACAAGATGGTAGAGAAGGTGTATGGCATGCTTGCCTATATCAGTCAGGGCAATGAGAATAAAACTTGGCAAGTCATGTTGCAGCTGAATAAGACATTAGTTAGCCTGCAACTGGGATAGTGTGTGCAGATCTGGTTGCCACATCATAGGAAAGACGTGGAGGCTTTTGAGAAGCTATAAAGAGGTTTACCAGGATATTGCCTGTATTAGAGTGTATTAATTGATGGTTTAGTTTGGAAAAACTTGGATTGTATTCATTAGAGCATTGGAGGCTGAGGGGACGACCTAATAAAAGTATATAAAATTATGACAGGCATAATAGGGTGGATAGTTGGAGTCTCTTTCAGCAGGTCAAAATGTCAAATACTATAGGGCATAGGTTTAAGGTGCAAAGGGGAAAATTTAAAGGAGATGTGTGAGAGAAATGTTTACACAGAAGGTGGTAGATGCCTGAAATGAGCTGCCAAGGGCGATGATAGAAGCAAATATGTTAGAAAGGTTTAAGAAATATTTGTTCAGAATGTGAGCAGCCAGGGAATAGATGGATAAGGATTATGAGCAGGCAGATGGGATTAGTTTAGAATGGCTTCTTGGTCAGTACCAACATGGTGGTCCGAAGGGCCTGTTCCTACGTTGTACAGTTCTATGTTCCATGCTCTTTTCCAATATTTTTGAAGAAGTAACAAAGAGGATTGATGAGGGCAGAGCAGTAGATGTGATGTATATGGACTTCAGTATAGCGTTTGACAAGGTTCCCCATGGAGATTGATTAGCAAGGTTAGATCTCACGGAATACAGGGAGAACTAGCCATTTGGATACAAAACTGGCTCAAAGGAAGAAGCAGAGAGTGGAGGTGGAGGGTTACTTTTCAGACTGATGGCCTGTGACCAGTGGAGTGCCACAAGGATCGGTGCTGAGTCCTCTACTTTTTGTCATTTACATAAATGATTTAGATGCAATCACAAGAGGTACAGTTAGTAAGTTTGCAGATGATACCAAAATTGGAGGTGTAGTGGACAGTGAAGAGGTTTATCTCAGGTTACAACAGGATCTTGACCAGATGGGCCAATGGACTGAGGAGTGGCAGATGGAGTTTAATTCAGATAAAAGCGAGGTGCTGCATTTTGGGAAAGCAGGACTTATATGCCTAATGGTAAGGTGCTAGGGAGTGTTGATGAACAAAGAGACCTTGGAGTGCAAGTTCATAGCTCCTTGAAAGTAGAGTCGCAAGTAGATAGGATAGTGAAGAAGGCGTTTGCTATGTTTTCTTTTACTGGTCAGAGTATTGAGTACAGGAGTTGGGAGGTCATGTTGCAGCTGTACAGGACATTGGTTAGACCACTGTTGGAATATTGTATGCAGTTCTGGTCTCCTTCCTATTGGAGAGATGTTGTGAAACTTGAAAGGGTTCAGAAAAGATTTATAAGGATGTTGCCAGGGTTGGAGGATTTGAGCTATAGGGAGAGGCTGAACAGGCTGGGGCTGTTTTCCCCGGAACGTTGGAGGCCAAGGGGTGACCTTATAGAGGTTTACAAAATTATGAGGGGCACGGATAGGGTAAATAGACAAAGTCTTTTCCCTGGGGTTGGCGAGTCCAGAACGAGAGGGTGTAGGTTTAGGGTGAGAGGGGAAAGATATAAAAGAGACCTAAGGGGCAACGTTTTCACACAGATGGTGGTACATGTATGGAATAAGCTGTCAGAGGAATTGGTGGAGGCTGGTACAATTGCAACATTTAAGAGGCATTTGGATGGGTATATGAATAGGAAGGGTTTGGAGGGATATGGGTTGGGTGCTGGCAGGTGGGACTAGATTGGGTTGGGATATCTGGTCAGCATGGACGGGTTGGACACACTATGACTCTATGTTGTTCTTTTCAGGCCTGGATAGTCTACTGACAGAATGGAAATCCTCACCTGTTCAGCTTTTAATAATCTTGAGATGAAGATTGAAAATTTCAGATTTTCTGCACATATTGTTAGCTTCCTTGAGACTAATTTCTCCTTTCTCTCTCTCTCTCTCTCTCTGAGTGGATATAGAAGTGTCTCAGCAGTGCCTTTTGTGCCTTAGACAAAACTATTTCTAATTATATCATTTTTCAGTTGTCTAAATATATAAGTATCAGTTATATGTCATGGTACCATCATATACTGATCAATATTTTCATTTACCCTTAAGCTCTGATATTCAATGCAGACTGTTTCTAAGTAAATTTAGTAAAATTTTCTAAATATGCTTACAAGATCCTCAAAATGTTTACAGTTTGGCTTCTCTGCTTTTCAGTAATGTTGAGTTGCAATACAACTTGTATCTCCCTTCCTCCAACAGTATCACTACTGCTATTTATTCATGCTATTTGTTCAACTGTGTAGTGATTTCATAATTTTGCCATTGAGTCTAGGCTAAGTTCAAATTCTGTCTCACGTCAAGTTTCATTTCCACAATATGAAAGACTGGAAAATTTTTGCCTATTTTGACACACACAGTTGTTCAAAGTTGTGGTCTGCTTTTCTAATTCTTCTTTGATGTTCCTGACAGTAGCTGGCTCTCATATAGTTTTAAAAATTCACACAATTTCAGTTGCACACTGCTGATAATATGTTTCATGTGGTGGGTCTCATAGCTGTTAGTTAAACAGAAATGTAACTAAGTCAGAGGCCATACAACTATGACAAGTCACAGTTTACAACATCCAAACACATTTCTCCAAACAAAGTTAAACTGCATTCTTACTACTCTAGGTGCACAGGAAGAAGAATGAAAATGGCACAAGAAGGCAGCGAGCATGCCCGAAGGATTTGCAATGCAGCATGGACTCTCTTGGTGACAGCAGGAGAGAGGTCTTCTTTCCATGTGGGTTCAGAAGACTGTCCAGTCAGATTACATGTAAAGCATCAAGGGTTCAGATAGCCAGCATTGTTGGGGCAAGGATCTAGTTTTGAGAACCTGAATATTTTGCAGGAAGGTGTTGAATATTCCAACATGAGTGATCATAATCACTGATTTCATCTACTCATGTTATATCCTATTAAATGAATCATTCTCTTCAGAACCACTCTTTTCACATCTAGCAACCTCCCCAACTCTACTCTTCTTCATTCACCCACTGACAATCACCATTAAGCCCATGAGGGTGTCAAGATGGTTGGTGACAGAGGATTCTGATTTGATTTGAAGTGATGTGTTACTGCCACATTTACCTGGGAATATTGAAAAGTTTTGTTTTACATGCAGTACAGGCAGATCATACCATACAAAGAATACTGGGTGATGGAACAAAGCGAGGAAAGCTCCATGTAAGGTGCATGACTGTTATGGATTGGGCTATTGGAATTGTATTCAGGACAACCAAATGACTAAGAAAGTAATGACAGAAAGCCCAGTCCAGAAGGAAATGTTTTCGCTGGCTTGACCTTTTCTAATCCTTCTCTTCCTCATGAACCAAATGCTATTGCGTGGTGCTATGGATTGTGCCCTTATAATGAGGAGGTTAGGCAGACATGCAGACTATGAGGAATCCAGGAACCTCCTCCAGCAAGAAAAAACAGCAAAGCCTTTCGCTGGCAGAAGAACCATTGGCTAAACAAACAAATGTTCTGCTGTAAGATACTCCGCGGGGAAACATGCTCTCATTATATGCTTATGCCAGTCACAGGTAGTTGGAATGCCCAGTGCATTTTAAGAGTCAGGTGTTAAGCAGATCGTCTTTGGCATATAGCGACCACCAAGGATGACAATCTGGGGCTTTTCATAAACTGTTGCTTGCGCTAGTCCGGAAGGATATATATGAAAGAAATTCAAAGCCAAGATTATGTTCATAGCCATTGGAATTGGCTGTGTCAAAAATCTATATATATGATACAAACACAATTTTAGGCCCAAAATATCATCCATAGCATTCAAACTGGGGGCGTTCTGGTGCTACATTTTGTACTTCAAAGGTCCACAATGCATTTGGTGCATTCACCTTCTCCAAACAGCCTCTCCAGCTTTCTGATAAACTGTCATGTGGTGTTTTGGATGTGGCCCTACCTACAAATGTTCACAGTAACTAAGGCCCTGTAATATCAGCACATCAGGGATCATTCAAATAGGGTGCTCGGTTACTTGAATGGATTTTCTGTCGTTAATACCCATTTTGAACAGTTGATTCAAGGATAGTTTGAAGCAAAGGTGAATTTGACTGCCTTGCCTGGATTTGAAGGGCACCTTTCATTATTATCATGTATTTTCTTTCAGTTCTCAAATGTATTATTGAGCAAAGACACATAGGCTTCTAGGGACGGAACAGTGGCTCAATGGTTAGCACTGCTGTCTCACAGTGCAGGGACCCAGGTTCGATTCCAGCCTCGGGCAACTGTCTGTGTGGAGTTTGCACATTCTCCCTGTGTCTGCGTGGGTTTCTTCCGGGTGCTCCGGTTTCCTCCCACAGTCCAAACATGTGCAGGTTTGGTGAATTGGTCATGCTAAATTGCCCATAGAGTTAGGTGCATTAGTCAGGGGGAATGGGACTGGGTGGGTCACACTTCGTAGGGTCGGTGTGGACTAGTTGGGCTGAAGGGCCTGTTTCCACACTGTAGGGAATCTAATTATGAAATAATGTGATAGTGTTTGAGCAGCAAGTCTTTCACTAGGTGTTGATCCCTGATAATCCTGCCTCTGTGTGCCATTGTACACCCAGCATGTCATGCATTCAGTGCTAGGAAATTATTAAAAATATGCAAAAAATAGATCTTAAGACCATAAGATATAGGCGCAGAATTAGGCCATTCAACCTATTGTACCTGCTAACATATTTCTCAACCCCATTTTCCTACCTTCTCCTTGTAACCTTTGATCCCCTTACTGATAAAGAACCTATTTATCTCTGTCTTAAATACTCAATGACTTGGCCTTTACAGCCTTCTGCAGCAATGTGTTCCACAGATTCACCACCTTCTAGCTTAGGAAATTCCTCCTCATCTCAATTCTAAATGTCGTCCCTTCAATCTGAGGCAGTGCCCTCGGATCCCTGTCTCTCCTATTAGTAGAAACATCTTCTCCACATCCTCACAATCCAGGCCTCCCAGTATTCTGTAAGGTTCAGTTCGATGCCCTCACCTCATCCTTCTAAATATCATTGCATACAGACCCAGAGTCCTGAATTGTTCCTCATATGGCAAGCCCTTCATCCTTGGGACCATTCTTGTGATCCTCTCCGGACCCTCTCCAAAGCCAGCACATCCTTCCTTTGATTTGGGGGACAGAAATGCTCACAGTATTCCAAATGCGATCTGACCAGAGCCTTATACAGCCTCAGCAGTACAGCTCTGCTTTTGTATTCTAGCCCTCTCAAAATTAATGCTAACATTGCTTTGCCTTCTGAACTGCCATCATTGAATTGAATGGAATGGAATGGAATGTCTCGTTTACCGAGGCACAGTGAAAAGCTTTGTCTTGTGAACAATACAGGCAGATCACATCGTCAAATAGCATAGATAAGTAAATGATAGGTAAAACCAAAACAGAGGTACAGGCGAATGCTAAGAGTTTGTAATCCATTCAATATTCTAACAACAGTAGGGTAGAAACTGTTTGGAAACCAGCTGGTGCATGTGTTCAAGCTTCTGTACTTTCTCCCCATTGGTAGAGGTTGTAGAAAGACATTGCCAGGGTGGGATGGATCTTTGAGAATACTGGCGGCCTTTCCTTGACAGCGGGCCTGGTAGATGGATTCTATAGATGGGAGGTTGGCCTTTGTGATTGTCTGGGCTGGGTTCACCATTCTCTGTAACCGTCTCCGATCTTGAATGGTACAGTTACCATACCAGGTCGTGATACATCCAGACAGAATCTCTCGGTGGCGCACTTATAAAAGTTGGCAAGGGTGTTTGTTGCCATGCCAAAGTTTCTCAGCTGCCTGAGGATGAGACATTATTGGGCCTTTGTAATCAGTGCACCCAAAAGGAAGAGTCCAAGAAAGCTTGTTGTGGATGACC